>NW_010253566.1:0-13327 GCF_000690775.1 Eurypyga helias
GTTCCTCCCGCCGCCTCCAGGCAGCGGGCGGCCTCGCCCTCCCGTTCCCACTCTGGGCTCACGGCCCTCGGAGCTGCCTGCCGCCGGCGGCACTCCCTCTGTGAGTTTCCCTTCCACTGCTTTGGAGGCGCCCTCTGGATTTCCCTCCCCTCCCCTCATCACGATTGACGGTCCCGTTTCCTGGTTATGACAGATCTCCTAGGGAATGGGACTTGCTCTGTGATGCCCGGGGATCGGGCCGCTCCGCCGGGTGGGGATTCTGGAGCCCGACGATCCCGGGCTGGAGTGTGCCTGGTGCGGTACCGCGGCAGCCAGAAGATCAGTGGCATTGTCAGAGTAAACTATAAACCGTGATCTGTAGTTGAGGAGTAATCCGAGCGAATTGGCGTCTTCAGAGTCTGCTACCTCGAGGTAGCAAATCTGCTTGAAAAGTGTCTTAGGTGGTATATTATGGTAGATGTAGTAGAAAATCGCGATGTGGCTTAAGTTTAAAACCACAATCCATTGTAACTTTGAAGGCGATTAATCATTTGAAATTAAGTAAATGTTTTTTATGAGCTGGTGTTAAACTCTTACAAAATTGACACTGAAGTTGCTGCCTTCCACAAAGAAGCGGAAAGACGCGAGTAGTTTCAGTTCTTCAGCATCATCACACACTTCTGTGCACGCACGTATTTTGGACTGATTTGAGGTCAGATTTGTCTTAAGAAGTTTAGCATTAACTCTGCTCAAAATAAGATCTCTGCTCAAAATAAGATCTCTGCTCATAGGAGAACTTCGCAGATAGCTATATACCTTCTTCTTTTGTATGCTTTTTCTAAGACTGGAACAATTTTGACTCTTCTGATATAAGGATATGTGCTTTCCACTGTGAGCAGATCATTGTATGAAAAGTTCTGTGAAGTAACTTTTACTGTTGCGTGTGAACATTCTTAAGCTGTATGGTCCAAAAGTAACCTGTCTTAAAACCATCTTGGGTGTTGCATCTCTCAAATATCAAACTTGGGGAGAAGCTATTATGAAACAAAGTCCAAGGGTATTGATGAGCATGTGCATAACAATGGCAGGGTTTTTTTTTTTCTTGTGCTGTCAACCTACTCAATAAAAGGAGAAAGCTCTTGAAGTTACTTTTTTTGTTTCCAGTCCTTGTCTTTACACAGAGGTTCAGCTAGTAAGGTGTATTTAGAACAGGTAGGAATTTAATTAGAAAAAAAGAAACCAACCAACCTTTGTCCTTAACTGGGCCTTTTAACACATGAAGTACGTGTCCAAATTCAATTTGACTTGAGCTTTTCCCCCTGTTCTTTGTGTCTGTGTGTTCACTTTGTCTTTTAACTAATTTCCTTACAGTAAAATTTCTTGAAGTAATCAAGCCCTTCTGTGTTATCTTGCCTGAAATCCAAAAGCCAGAACGGAAGGTAAGATAACAACATTTTCTTCATAGGTTTGTATTTGTATAGTATATAACGTTTACAACTTACTTGGCATTTGTTGGATTTTTTTTTTTTTTTCCTGTTGGGAAAATGGCAGTTTTAGGCACAGTTGTTTTGTTGAAAAATCTTTGTTTCTTAAGTTCTAATCCAAGATCATTTGCTAAAATAAGTTTCTGTGTTATTGGGTTTTTTCACACCTTGTGAAAATACAGGACTCATTTCTGTGGAAGTACTGGAATTACCTTCCATTGGTGTCAGCTTCCTTATTTGGATTATCGTTTCAATCAAGCTTTTTAATTTTCTCAGCCTTACGTAGTATAAAAGGGTTGAAGTGTTGAGTTACTTCCTTTGGGATAACCTGTATTTTGTCAATTTATAAGAAGGTCATGGGCTTTAGCTACTATGAAACTTCTCCTGACTGACTAGATTTTGTTATCTTGGCAGCTTTATCATCTTTGTTGTTGTGATTTGTTTTTTGTCCTGTTTAGATTCAATTTAAGGAAAAGGTACTATGGACAGCCATCACACTCTTCATCTTTTTAGTATGCTGCCAGGTATGTTTCTTTCCCTTGTATTTAAGGAAGAGCTGAAATGTTTAAAGGTTGTTATGAAGTCTCTAATTTAATCCTGTTTTCCTCTGGTGGTTGGAAATGCAGATTCCCTTGTTTGGTATCATGTCCTCAGACTCCGCAGATCCTTTCTACTGGATGAGAGTCATTTTGGCATCAAATAGAGGTATGGTCAGTCTTTCAGGAGGGAATATTTTTAGCTTGGATCAAAGCGTTTCAGGACTTGTTCTCACATTGCACTCTGTTGTAATGAAGATAAAAACAGAAGTAGAGAGGGAAAAGTCATTTTATATATTATGTAAGATCATAAAGCAGTGGGAAAGGCATAACTTCTTGGACAAAAGGAGTTTATGGTTGGCTGTGCATAATGTATTGTATGTGCAAAAATTAAGTAGCGTTTTGGAGGGAAAAGGATTAGGGAAGAGGCAATTCTTAGCTGTCTGCATCACTGCTGTTGCAATCTTTTGTATATATTTCAATCTCTTTGATTCGTGTTTCAAACCATATTATACGTGTATTGTGGTTTTCTGGGTGGCATCTTTGAGTCTGTCTCACAGAAGATTAAAATTCATGATAGTTGGTGTAAATTTCACTTTCTTATAGAGGCTTTCTAACGCAGGTGTGAAGTAAGAATTGTGACAGTTTCCTGAACTCACTTTGTCTTTATATATCATTTGGGCTGTCTATCAGTTTATGTCATAATGAGGTGTGCCTGTATGCATGCATGCAACTTGCTGCACCCCTGAAAAACATTTGGGTTTTCCTTTTTCAAGTTACGAATAATGAAGTGACTGATTGCCAGAAGCAGAAAGCAGATTCCTACCTTGTTTTATGCAGAGCTGTCGTGGTTTAACTCCGGCTGGAGTAAATCTGTTCCTGACAGCGAAAGTCTTGTTCGGTGAACATAGTTTTTAAGGTACTGAGAAATACTGCATTACTTACCCGACTGACTTTCAGCAAGCCATGCTTATCATTGAAACCTTTAACATTTATGGATATTTGGAGTTTTTATGTCTTTTCCATCATGATGTTAGGGGCAAAAACCCCCAAACTTTAAACCTCAAAGGTGCCTGGATATGGTACACCTTGTTATTTTCTTTCATTGTTCTTCCTGTGTCTGGCAGGTACGTTGATGGAGCTGGGCATTTCACCTATTGTCACTTCTGGCCTCATCATGCAGCTCTTGGCAGGTGCCAAGATAATTGAAGTTGGTGACACTCCAAAGGACAGAGCTCTCTTCAACGGGGCACAGAAATGTAAGTAGCAGCTGATATTGAAGGCTGATGTTTTAGAGTATCTAACCCTGACAATAGGAAGCATAAATTTACCACGTGATGAATGTTGGAGGCACATATATGGTTTTTCTCATGCTTTGTGTACGGATTTCTGTATTTCATTAGCTGCTAAGCTTCAGAAACGTTTGTAAAGGGAAAAGTATCTGCAGTTGGCATTGCTGCTGTAATCTCATCAGATAAACTAGCCGATACATAGACGGTGGTGTCCCAGCATTTGAACTGTGTTGTCAGTGTTAACCTAAAAAAGTTGATATCAAGATGTTCATTGTTGTTTTCACCTTGCAGTTCAAAGCATGTTTCTTTCTCAGCCATGAGATCTCTGTGCTCACTTGATAAATGGCTTTTAGAAAAACTTGAGTGTTCTTCAGCTGTTTTGTGCTATACCACACTACTTACTGATCTGTTTCTGCTGGAAAAAAAGAATCATAAATTGCTATGGTATTACCTTAACACCCTCAGAGTTTTCAGTAACTAAAGCAATCTTTGGTAGCCGCACCCACTTGCTTCTAAGTGTATTTGTTTCTGAAGTGCTGTGTGTATTTGTGTTTTCAGTGCCAGATTTCAGACAACAAACTTAACCTGTCCTTGAATTTAAACGTCTTGTGTCTTATATATTCCTTCCCAACTTTCTCTACAAAGAAGTGATTTATATTTCTCTAATTGCTTGCTGACATATATCTCCAGAACAAGTACATACCTTTTTTTTTGTATTCTACAGTGTTTGGAATGATCATTACCATCGGACAGTCTATTGTCTATGTGATGACTGGAATGTACGGAGACCCGTCGGAGATGGGGGCTGGTATCTGCCTGCTTATCACAATTCAGGTAATTCCTAGTCCTCTGTGCCTAGCCTCCCTCTGAAAGAATCAAAAAGTCAGCCTTACAGACTGCCTGCCCCACCTGCAGAGGAAAAAGATGAAAGTGTGCCTGCTTCCCCATATATATGTAGTCTTTCTGTATCCTTTACTACAAGTTAATTTAAAAAAAAAAAATTAAAAAAGGGTGGGGCTAATGCTGTATTTCTTTTTTTTTTACTGTAGCTTTTTGTTGCTGGATTGATAGTTCTGCTGTTGGATGAGCTCCTACAGAAAGGATATGGTCTTGGTTCTGGCATCTCTCTCTTTATCGCTACCAATATCTGTGAGACTATTGTGTGGAAGGCATTCAGCCCCACCACGGTGAACACAGGGCGAGGTGATGTGACATAGTGCATTTTCTTTACTTGCATTCGGGTTGAATTATTTATCAAATGAAACACCAAGCAGCTTCCCCTACATTATTTTAAAATTCCAACTCTTTACATTCTTATATAGAATTACATAAAATGTAAAAATGTCAGTTGTAAAAAAGTCTTCATTGTGTACAAAAAGGCAAATTTTTTTTGCGGTATGTTAACTTAAATGGCAAATGTTATTACTAACATCTTAGCTATGTAGTTGGCAAGTAGCAAATCTTGTTAATAGAGTAAGTGCTCCTATGCAAGTACGAAGATGTTTCTTCTTAATATTGTAGTATCTCACAAGATACTTCCTCAGCATGAATTTCTGACGGTGCCTCCATTACAGCTCCACAGTGGTAGGCTGCTGTTGTGTTACGGCTGCTGCCCAACTTCCTGACAAATGTCACGTTTGTGTCTTCTCTACATGTCTTACTCTTTGCCCCAAAGACAAACCTGACAAGAGGTGATGTTGTTTGGTGCTGTACAGTAGAAAACATGAGTGAGGTTATCACGTTTGCTGTGCTACAAACAGGAACTGGTCTCTCACCGTGAATGATACTAGAAAGCATGCTGCCTTCCTAACTTAATTAAATTGGGAAAGAACTTGGTGAATGTCAATGTTTCTGGAGACCAGTGAAGTCACCCCATTCGATTATTGGGCTGTGATTAGTTTCTAGGCCACTACAAGGGCATTTAATAAAAATATCTTGGAAACAATATAGCTGGTACGAAGGATGACAGTAGTAAAATTCTGAGAACATGCTCGAGATGAAAAAAAACTTGGAGAAATCCCACTCTGAATCCTGTAGTTCAGAAGTGTGCCTAATGAGGCAAAGCACTGAAGTTTGGAGCTAATCACAGCACACCTAACCTGGTTTTTGTTTCCTTTTCCAAGGCATGGAATTCGAGGGAGCCATCATTGCGCTGTTCCATCTTCTGGCTACTCGTACAGACAAAGTCAGAGCTCTTCGCGAGGCTTTTTACCGACAGAATCTCCCCAACCTTATGAATCTGATTGCCACCATCTTTGTCTTTGCTATCGTAATTTATTTCCAGGTCAGTTGGAATGAAAAGGACTGTAGAACTGTATGTATGGAAGTAGATCGGTACTCTGTACTCTGCTTCCTTTTACAGGGAGCTGTGTTTTCACTTTTTAGTGCCTTCAGAAAACTCATTTTTGTACCAGTAACATCTGGATATGCATTTAACATGAGCTTCTCTTAATCAGTTTCCATGCTTGCTCTGGCCACACAAAAGGCTTGAGACCTACTTTGGTCTCTGAAAACCCCCCAGATGAATGTGTACCTGTAATATTGCCTAATCCAAATGCTATTGCTTTTTGCTGGGAAATGCTTTGGAGTCTTTAAGCCCCTGTGTCTCTTGCTGTTTGTTGCAGCAAACTGCTGGAGAATATAGAAGGTTCTAACGTGTCTTTTCCTGGATGCAATGTTCAGTCTTCTTGAAGCTTCAGTTTTCTTTTGATGTCTACGTCTTTCATTTCTTGTGTGTGTGTGTGTGTTTAGACGACGGTGCAGGCGACCAGGCCCTTTGCAGAAGTGTTGGCATGGGTATCCCTCTGGGTAGAGGACATGTATTTGCGCAAAATATTTGCAGGTTGTTTTGTTCCTGTCAGGGCCTTGTGCTTGGCCTATGATACGGGTTCATGTCCAAATGTAATGGGGACTTTCTTTTGAAATCTTTTTCAGGGCTTCAGAGTGGATCTTCCTATCAAATCTGCTCGCTACCGTGGCCAGTACAACACCTACCCTATCAAGTTGTTCTATACTTCCAACATTCCCATTATTCTTCAGTCTGCCCTGGTGTCAAACTTGTACGTCATCTCCCAGATGCTTTCGGCTCGCTTCAGTGGCAACTTGCTGGTTAGCCTGCTGGGCACTTGGTCTGTGAGTATTCCTTCTAATCTTGCACAGAGCTTTATAAGAGCGCCGTTAAAACGCACGGCTGGAGGGATGGTCTGCCTGCGTGTTGATGCACACTTCTACAGGCAACCACGTACACCCGTCTCCTAAATCAGCAATTTGTTTAAATTCATGGTATGACATCTGCTGTGATGAGTGTAGGTATCAAATCTCCTTGCCTTTTACCCTGGGCTTCTCTTTGCTGTGTGAGGTATTTTTGCTGTTCCTTTATTGTATTTCATTTCCACATTAAAAACTGCTTGTGGTGGTAGATTTGACTCTGTGTGTGGTACAGTCGTGGTAATGACACACGGTGACAAGAAGGTGATATAAACCCAGGCTTAGAATAACAGCTAAGAAACAGTGAGAAAGTTGGTGACTGCTTGCTTCCTTCTTTTAGGACACGTCATCTGGAGGCCCTGCTCGTGCTTATCCAGTTGGTGGACTTTGTTATTACCTGTCACCTCCAGAGTCCTTTTCTTCAGTGTTAGAAGACCCCGTACATGCAGTTGTTTACATTGTGTTTATGTTGGGCTCCTGTGCTTTCTTCTCTAAGACGTGGATTGAAGTCTCTGGCTCCTCTGCCAAGGATGTGAGTTTATAGTGATAAATTGTGTAAGCTTACATGATGAAAGCAGATGGGCTGTTGTAAGAATAAGACTGACTTTCTTCTGAAATAGCTATTATGCTGGCAATATTGTTGGTAATATTTATTGTATGAACACTGACTGTCTTTTTTGTGAGTGGGGAGGATGAGGGCAGAAAGGTGGTAATTTTTTCCCTTGTTTTCTTTACTGCTTTTTCAAGACCACCACCACCAAATAATTTCTTTCAGTGGCATTAGGAAGCGTTCAACATTGCTATATAACATTGATCAGTGTGAGGGCAGGCAGGGTAACAGGAAAGGGAGAAACCCTCTCGGTGCCAAATTGCAGACACTGTGGGCAAGGCAGTTGCCACTTCAGAACTTGCAGGTAAAACTTACCCGTGCCTGGCATGGAGAGTTCTTAGCCTCTTGCTCTCAACTAGAGGTTGTTATTTTTAACTTGAGAGTGCTGATAACAACGTGGTGCAGTGCCTTAATGTACCTGAGCCTAGCTTCTCAAAATCTCCATTTGCTACAGGATATTTGATATTCAGCAACTATATCATTCTGAAACTGGAATTGGAAAACAAGATGGAAAATAGTTGTCATCGTGGTATGTTTGTGTTGTGTGGTTTTGGGTAGGAGATCGCGTTTGGCAGCCGTATGGAATGGTTTAAGCCATTCTTTAACCAATATGTAATAGCTGCACGGTTAGTGTCACAGCGTGAGCACTCTCTTGTTTTGGACTTGGATCTAGCTGCCCATTGTCAGGCCTGCAGGGAGGCACTCGCAGCCATCTAGAGCCAGATTTGTGTTTCAGTATAAACCAACATACAGCTTTTAACACTTGAATGTACTTTTCCTGTTACTCAATAAAATTATTTTAAGTTTATGTAAACAAGTTCAAAACTAAAAATTGGTAAATCATTACTTTAATGTTCACTCTATAATGGCAAACTGGTAGCTTAACCATCTGAAAGTGTGGTTTCTCAGTACGTTGGATTCAGTGGCAGTTGGGGTTGGAAGTTCCCCTGCTAGAGTTTCAGTTCCCCTCAGTTGTTAGTAAAATGTTTGCAGGGCTGTATTGTAACCCTGTAAAACTGCAGAAATCCAATAGGAGAATGATGTTCCAAGAAGGGGTTTAAGTCACTGCGTTTCTAAGATGGCCTCACACATAAACAGTCAGCTCAGCTGAATGTGGGAATCTGAAATGTAGGAGTGGACACCTCATAGGATGGTTTAGCTAGCAGGTGCTAAACCCTAACCCAGGAGAAGGGTAGGGGGCAAAACAGGAATTGAATTATGTGTACAACAGCCTAGTGTTTTCCAGATTTTCCTTTTTTCCAGAGGACTAGAATTGTCTAAAAAGCTTCATGTAATTGACTGCAGAAAAGTGCCCGTGACTGCAGTCTATCTGAAGTTAAAATACTGGGTATTTTAAGCTCAGATGAATTATATTAAAAAACAAACAAACAAACAAAGCCCCCCCAAACCAACACCAAAAATCCCAAACCCACCACCGTTTACCGAAACGCTTCTGGTTTCTCACAGTACTAAGCTCCGTGGCCTTGGCAAATGACGCTAAACTGACCCGCTCCGTTCCTTGGTTCCATACAGGTTGCCAAACAACTGAAAGAACAACAGATGGTAATGCGAGGTCACAGAGAAACTTCAATGGTTCATGAACTGAACAGGTGAGCCACATATTTCACAGCCTGTTTGTGTGGTGTTACGGGGAAACCTGTCGCACATTTGGCTTTGACTTCTGTTTTCTAGATCCCTCAACACAGATGCTCTTCCAGCTTCAGTGTTACATGCGTGAGACATAGAATACTGTTTCATTAGTGGAAGACCAGCACAGTACAGCATATTCTTGGCTTACAGTTAGAGAATGTGACTTAAATTCCGGAGCTTGTCCTTTTGTTACATTTTTAAAATGTTTATACTTTTCATAGGATAGCCGATAATGAGCATTGGAGCGTACTTTACTACTTCAAACTGGTGCACAAGTATTTTTCACTGTACTGTTGTGTCTTGAGTACTGTTTCCATGCAGACCTTGCTTCTAAAGCAGTTATTTAAATTGACTAGGTGCAGAGGTAGGCAGGGGTCAGTCTCTGCAGGTTTTCTAGTTCCAGGGTAGGACCCATGCACCTTTCATCCTACAGAGCTGTTATCCTAATCTTAGATTTCACTCATCCGCAAATGACTTGAGGTAGTAGCCATAAGCTTAATCTTTGTGCTTAATTGCATGGTAGACTGTAATACCTCCTCTTCGTAGCTTAGCATTCTTTTTCCCTTATGCCAGGTTGAGCTTTTTCTTCCTTTATCTAATATACTGTCACTATTGCACATTCCTTATCCTGGACCGGTAGACCCATCAGAGCAGAGAGTGTTCTGCTGTTGATTTTTCCATTCATCTAGTCTCATTCTTGGTTCTCTTTTTAACCACCTGGTTAGATGATGTCTGTAGTTGTCTTTCAGCTCCTCGTAGGATTTGTTTTCTAGAAAAAAACCTGCCTGTGATTTGGGTATTTCCCCTACGGATAGATCCCATATACCACTAGGGCCAGTATATTTGTAATATCCTGAGTAAGCTCTAATGGTGCCTTTTCTATTCTGATTTTGTGTTTTACAGGTACATCCCTACAGCTGCCGCATTTGGTGGTCTCTGTATTGGTGCCCTCTCTGTGTTGGCAGACTTCCTTGGGGCAATTGGGTCTGGAACTGGAATTTTGCTCGCTGTCACTATCATTTATCAGTACTTTGAAATTTTTGTAAAGGAACAAAGTGAAGTTGGCAGTATGGGAGCTCTTCTTTTCTAAACCTAGCTTCTCATGGACCCAGGAAAGGGGGGAGGAACATTCTCAGAAATAGTCAGGTGAAAAGAAGTAACGTACACTTGATAATGTCCCTCTGTAGGAACACGTATTTTAATAATGTTTCCAAAGCGCGTTCCCTTACGTTCAGACTTTTCTAGCATACTGTTTGCATTTTATAAATTGATGAGGAAAAATGTGCAAAGAACCCCTTTTTTTAAGACAATTATTTTTTAATTGTGTCTTAGGAGAATCAGCTTTATGAATTGGATTTAGTTCAGTGACTCTTTTTTTGAGCCCCTTTCAAATTTAGTATACCTGAAGCCTTTACAGGCTTAGTAAATAATTGTGGGGAGGACTAAATGTTTGGAAGGGATTTTTTTTTTTTTCTTCCCCATTTAAATTGGTTTTGGAGCTCCTGTGCAGTAGGGGTGAGAAAAATCTTACCCTCTAGTGCTCAAGTTCCATAATGATGGTTGTAAGCACAAACAGTGTTTATGTTGTTTTGTGTTTGGGGTTGGTTTTTTTTCAGTATGGCAGATTTGGGAGGCAGTGTTTCTTTTTACTAAATGATATCTCTAATTCCAAGTGTCTTGTCTTGTAATTACTACGCTAGACCTTGTCAGATGTTGAATGAATATTGGCTTGAGGCTGTTGTCAAGTTTCTGTGGAAGATAGGAATGTGTTCTTTCCTGTCACTCCTCCTCCATCAGCAGAAAACTCAGGTCAATCTATATTCTGCCAGAGCCTGTGCCTAAGAGTTGCAGCTTCGAAACCTGGTCGTACCAGCAGCTTTGTAAAACCACCTAAAGAGTTGTCATTGCCATTAGTGGTGGCAGTTCTGATGCTCGCTGAAAGAAATGGATGTTATGGCTGCTCAGGTGCAAATCGGCTTGAGCTCTTTGCTAAAGCAACGTCTCTCTCACTGATAATGAATTCTGGTCTTGCAGCAATCAGGGTGTTACCCGAATACTCGCTTGTAGTGAAGTCTGAGCCTCGTTACCACAGAGGAGTGGGAAAAGGATGTATGTTGCTCGCCTGCCTCTGTAGATCTAGCTGTGAGACCCTTGTCAGATAGCTCTGGTGAGGTGCTTATGTAGAAGGTTTCCATCCTGGAATACTGCATAGAAAAGTACTTTTTCAGAAGGTATTGGGACTCCTCCTTGTTTGAGGATCACGCCTTCACGTTGGCGTTACAGGTAAAGGCTTTAAGGGACCAGAATAATGCTTAACTTTTCCATTTTAATGTAGATTTGTCAGTACTAATCAGGTGCCTAGGACCAAATGCAAATACCTGTGTGTGAGTCTTGTAAATACACTTTTCCTCAGTCAGTACTGAACAACAGGGAAACCAGAGTGAGGAGCTGCAATGTCAGAATGTTTCTCTGCACCGCATCCACATGCCTTCTGAGCATTTCTGCGTGTTGGGCTGACTGTGCATGAAGTAGAGTTTCTGCTTGGAGGGATGGGACTCTGTTACGTACCCAGGGAGCACAGGTGGCAGCCGGAAGGCCTTGTTAACACATTGAGCTCAAATATTGAGTGCGTGAGCAATCTGCCAGTTTGGAATGCAGTACACCTATCAATAAAAGCAAAACTCCTGGGGTTTGGAAAAGGGTCAGAAGTATTGGATGAAGTATCCATGAAATGCTCACTGTTACTTCACACTACGTTCATTAATCTGCTGTCTTTGATGAAGTGCTGGTATGCCACAGCACCACTGCGGTGTGAATAAGGGACGGTTTAAAGCGACTTTAATAGGAGAGGGAGGAACGTGGTGTGGGGGTTCTGCCCTGGGGATTTTTGTTGTTGTTTTTCCAGGAAGCCCAATGCAATTTTGTTTTGAAATAAAAAGGACCCCACTTTGGGCGTGCAGCTCTGGCTGGGCTGGAGCCGCTCTTGTCTTTTCAGTCATATCATCTGTTGGAACTGGCTGCAGTTCAGACTGTTGGCTCTTCACTGTTCAAGCAGCACTTGTTCTCTGCATCGGTCTGTTGCCTAGTGCTGGAATCTTTGTCTGTTGTCAGGCAGCTATGTCCTCGGAGCAGGACCTGCTGATCGTATGGTGGATGTTCACAAAAAGAAATAATGCCTAAACAATCTGCTTTATAATGAAATAAAGTACATCTTTGGAGCTAACGCTGGGCCTGCGGTGCTTTGAATGCTGTTAAAATTCTAACACTTGTACAATAATGTTACCTGCCTACGAGACTGGTGAAGCGATCCGTGAAAACAGCTGTTTAGGGTGTCGGTGTGAAATAAAGACAGATTGTATTTGCTCTGGGGCCTTCTCTCAACAACAGGTTCCTGAAATAACAGAACCTTAACAATTCCTCTGGGCTTTCCTGTTCCGGTAGAGTTGCAGTTCAAAACACACTGTGCAAGTAGACAGTGGGAGGTTGAGGTGATGATGCATCACTTGAACGATCTCTTGGTACTATGATAGTGGTAACAGGGGGTTAACTGAAACATCAAAACTCAAAGCTGATGATATTCCCAATAGGGTTTTGCCTTCTGAGGCTTTTAAACTTCACTTGGAGTAAGGAAAAAATTTTAAAAGCAAATTTATTTAAAATACTGGTACTAGATGCAAGAAGTTGTGTCCAAGATTTTGGTCGTGCATGAACTTGTTTTAAGCAGCTTGATTTCTCCCTTGCTGCTTTAGTTCTCCCCAGGAAACTTGCATCAGTAGTAACTGGGGCTGCCGCAGGAATATTACGGCATCACGCACACGATCACGGAAGCGAGTGAAGTCACGGTAGATGTGCCGAGTTATCCGCGAGCTGGCAAGGTGAAGCACAGACACCAAGGCAGGGTCTGGGATCCCCTTGCTGCTGGTGGTGTTTCAAGTGCAAAATGCTTTGCAGAGCCTTTTCTTCTGCGCTGTAGATGTCCTGCGAAACCTTGTGCCATACTGCTCAAGTGATGTTTGCCTTTGTCCCTCTTATCCAGGAAGCCTTAAGTTTGAGTTCACTTATTCCTAGAGCCAATCGCCATAAACTTTTGACACGGTAAACAAAGAGCCTTTTTTCCTAATTCATTGAACATTTTGTTTGTCCTTGGGGTTTGTTTGCTTTAAAAAACCCCTTTTGAGCGCAGCTCTGCAGGTTGTTGCGTTACTCTGCAACGTTTCATGGCTGTGCTTCCTGGATTTCTTCTGGGATTAGCCCTGTCCCTGTACTGTAAGCAGACTGTGATTTGTGAAACAGATTTCTCAGCCAGCTTTTGGTAAAGGAGGAAGCTGAGCGACCTGGTAACTGCTTTTCCGAAGTGTTCTCTCTTGCAGCAAGGAGTAATAAGCCTCAGGCGGCCTTTGGTTTTATGGCAGCTCTGGGGAGCTTCGCGCAGGTTTTTGTACGCTGTTGTTGGCTTGCGGGGTGCATGGCGTAACATGACCGACAGGTCCTCAATCAGCCTTCTCTGCCTGGAATACTAAAACCGCTTCCTGATGGATCGCCATGCGCCGAATGAGCGCGCCGCTCTTC
>NW_010253566.1:13341-29742 GCF_000690775.1 Eurypyga helias
AGTATGCGATGGCTGCGGGGTGTTATTGCCGGGAAAGGCGAGCGCTTTCAGCACCAGCGTGCAGGGGAATGACATTTCTGGGACTGTTGTACGTGGTCCACAGCTTGCAGGGTCTGCCGTTTCCCTCTTGCTGCTCCGTCTGCCAGTGTTCTGGCACGAAGCCCCAGCCTTGGTCACCTTCCTGCCTAGAAAGGTCACGGTTTGAGCGGCGGCCAGCGGTGAGCGGCACTGCTGGCACCCTCCCAGCTCTGCGGGGAGATGTGCAGGTGTTCAAACAATGCCTGCTTGTCTAGGGGGGACCTGGCTCTGCGGAACAGGGGCCCCTCCACCTTCTCCAAGCCTCCCGAAGGACGGGCGCTGGCGCTCCGCGGGGAGCGCTTGCCCGCCTGGTGGCAATGTTACGCTGCAGTTCGAGGCGGTTTGGCTCGGTGAAACGCGTACGAAATCTGTTCCAAAGGTGCGTCCCTCCTTTGCCTTTGCTGCTGCGCTGATGGGTGTTGTACAGCGTCGAAAGTTGGGAACACAGTTCGACGATATTTATTTGTACTTCTTAGAATCGGGGACAGGATTGAGGATGTTTTAAGCTGAAAGGCTGAAAATAATCATTGTCTTCTCTTAGAGAGTTAATATTTAGAATATTTTCTAATATTTCTCCACACGTAGTGGTCAAGGGGCAGTGGCTGTTATAGCCACTTGGCCTGCTGGATATTGCTACGCAATTTAAGCCTAGACTGAGACACTGTGGGATTGGAAAGAAGACAAAAAAAGAAGCATTTAAACCCAAAATCAATATTCTAAGCCGGGGACCTAATTAGGCAGCCAGACTTTAAGCTGCTGTTTGATAATATGCTGCTGGATGGATCTGCTAAAATTGAGACTCTTCCGTGGGCCAGATTCTAGCAGTCCCCTGGCTACTGCTAGCGCGACGCTGGCCAAGCTGGCAGCGCTTGGCACCTCCTTTGGCAGCTGTGTGAGAGGGGCTGGAGGCTGAATGAGCACAGGCATGATACACTTTGTCATCGCAGAGTGGGCTGTCAAGGTCAGAGATGGGATGCCTGCTCCGAGACTTCTTGTTGGAGAACGAGGAGACTGGGCCAGTCAGTTTTCCAGCACTGTGAATACCCGGGAGCTTAAAATAGAGGGAACAAATAAAACAGAAGAACAGTCAGGTTATAAATTTTTAAAAAGCGGTTTCAGACATTTTTGTATGGCTTTGGAGAAAATCAGGATACATGGTGCACATAAAATCCCAGATTCCCCTTCTTACATATTGAGGCTAAAGTGGATGGTTCCAAAGATGGTATGAGCACTGTTGGGGGAATATTAGCTATCTGAAATCAGATTCACTTTAATCTTCAGCATTCCTTTAGCCATTTGATGTTCTTACGGCTCTGATGTGTCTCTTCCGTGTACCTGTGGTGTGAAGGTTCATAAAACAAAAAGGCAGCTCCGGGCATGGAAGCAGAACATCCAGCAGGATTGACTTCCCCATCTAAGTGTGAATTTTAGTTTTGTGTAAATGGCTTTATCTTTTGGCAGTGCAAGCACAAGGAATTGCTGCTGCTGCTGGATTCCCAAGGGCTGCAGAACTACACCTATTGCATCTGGAGCGAGGGCTCACCATGACCACAAGTGTGGTTGTTTATGCAATGATTCGGGGTTGCAGAGCTCAGCTGCAGAGTGGGTGTGTGGTGAGCAGCCACAGCCCTGAGGGAGCTGTAGGAAGAAGTGCTGCAGGGTCCCAGGCAGGGAGGAGATGTGCCTTGTGCAGCCAGGATGTGTTGGTGTGATGTGCCTATGCCTCAGTGCGTCTATGAACCACTTTGAGCTCCGGGATTTCGATGACCTCGGACAACAAATCGTGAGTGTGCTGTGTGATGGGGGTGGTGACCAGAACCGGGGAGGTGTAGCTGCCCAGTAGATGTCCCCAGTAAGAGAAAACCCGGAATACTTGTGTTCTATAGAAATCTGGTTTTTGTTTAACCTTGGTATCCCAGCCTGGCCTGGTGTTCCCTTTCCATTACACAAAGTTCTCTTCGTGTTTTGCAGATGTAAAAACTTGTAAGATAGAGAAATGTGTTACATTAATTCCTTTTCTAAGCACTTTTATCTCAGGCATTTGAGGATGGAACTTGAACTGGTGATATTTAAGTTGTAATTGTAGTGGATAGCTGGAAACTTGCGTGATTCTTTAAACTGGAATGGTGATGGGTATCTTGTGCGAGAAGAGCTGTAGAGTAAATAACCTGGAAGGGCTTCCGTTTGTATGAAGTGGATTCTCAGCTGTTACTTGCGTTGCAGAGGTTGCTTGTTTTGCATGAGATTGCCCATTTGGGTGGATTCTGGCTGTAATTAGAACATGAAAGTTTTGGCTCCAAATATTGTACGGTCTGAATAAAACAAAAAACCAGCAAAACCAAAGGAAAAACTGTAGAGAAAGACAAGACTTGTCCCTGGTCATAGAGCCGCAAGAGTCCTGACTCAAGTACGGTGTCTGCACTGTGCCATCTCTGCACTTGCCTCTTCCGCTTGTCTGGAAGCACCAGAATGAAACATTGCCTCTGTACAAACTGAAATGCAGATCCAACTTGGACATGTCTGGGTATGTAAAATGGGTGTCTTTAATCAGATGCTCATAGTTACGTTTTAATGAAGTAGTAAGTTTCATTCTGTCCTTAATCCCAAAATCAGTGTGTCAGCAGTGAGCTCGTGCCTGTAGGAAACAGAGGATCAGAGAATCCAGTGGTCCGTGTGCCAGCATGGTCCTGCTTTCCTTCGTTCTTGCAGGCTTGCTGGGAGATCAGAGCCTTGATGTTGTTTCATCCTTGCAGTCTCTCTGCTCCTCCACAGAGTGTTTCCGTATGTAGTCCATTAAGGTCAGAGCTTTGAGTGCCTGCAGTTCATCAAGTTTACACTTCACGTTTACTCTAAGAGAAGACATTTCTCTTTGGTTTTGATTGTTTAAAATAACTGCTATAAAGTTGACTAAAATGTGGATCAGCAGAGGTGACAGATCGATGTTATCGGGGATCTGGAAGGTGTTGTTGGGGATACAATGAAATTGCCTGAAGGCTGTTACATTGCTACTGCCCTGGGAGCTTTGTGTGCATAGAATGAAGTTGCAGCACCCTCTAGAAACTGGGAGAAAGGATCATCATTTAGCCTGGACTCCAGTCCGCAACTTGGAAGACTTGAGTAAAAGCTTCCCTCCTACTCCCTTGTATTCCGAGGGGTGGTCTGTGGTGGAAGGTTCTTGCCTGAAACGGGTATTGCTCATGTCAGACCTTCAGTCCCTCTGTGGAAATGACCCTTAGGCTATCCACAGCTCGCGTTTCCCCCCGCAAATGAGCCGCAGCACAGGTGAACACACTGAAGAGCTGTGTGTCCATGAGGATGGGGCAGTAGGGGAGGAAGGCAGGAGTATGTAGGACAGAACTGACCTTGTTCCTGTGGCTGTAGTTTACCGGGACATCCCTGAGGTGAGCTGAGGTGTAGCCAGCATCCTCCAGCATTTAAACGTGGGACTGAGGTGGGGGGCGGTAAGAAGGGAGCCCCCTCACCTGCGTGCAGCCCACTGGGGGGGGTATATCTCAGCTCCTGAGGAGCCTGGCCGTGCTCTGGTTCCTGCTTGGGTGGGGGGAGCAGGGGATTCCTGGGTGACAGGTAGTATTTAGGTGCCTGACAGACATTCTGTGTGTGGCTGGATACTTTGTGCCTGGGAAATTTCCGTCCGTGTCCGATGTTCCTTGATAGCTGGAAAAGGGGCTGGCTTGGTGTTCCTGCAGCAACAGGAAGATGCTGTTAGGAGGGGATTGGCACAGGGAAAGTGTGAGCAAGGACACGTTCTGTCCCTGCCGCAGTCACGTTATGGTGGGGGGTGTTACCTTACGGTTGGGTATCAGTCAACCTCCCTCTGGCTTCCTGTTAGACTTGATCTTTCTCGTGTCGGGATGTGGGGATTTGTTAATGCTCTGAAGCGTTTCTATGGGGAAAGACGTTCACAGGAGAGCAGTGCCGCTTCTATGGGTATTGCACCTCCTTCCACCAAGTGTTTCTGTTACTAACAGCACTCCGTAAGTCACCTGCTGCCTTCAACAGTAGCATCCTGTGGGCCCCTGGGTGGTGTTTCACAAGTGCGTTGGGAAGGCCCAAGCAGGTCAGAGCTTCCTGCGCCAAGCGCAGCCCTGGAGCCTGTACAGGAGCCTAAGCCTGTGAGAGCTGAGCACGAGCGTGTTAAAGACCCCAAAAAGTCATCTCTTCACCCTGCCCATGGGCACTCCCCAGCCTGCAGCACTCCCAGCAGGTACCTGTGTCTGGAAAGATGCTGTGCTGTTCTGGTACCCAGCAGAGCTATTGCCGCAGCAATAAAGTGCGGATCTGACAGGACGGCTCTGCCTTTCTCCTGTAAATCCTCTGGCAGGAGGCTGATGTGACTCTTGCCAAACACCTCTGTAAGTGGTAGGGAGACCCGAGGGGTTTCAGGAGCGGGATGAATGCCCGGAGAGGCGGGCAGCGGGGGTCAGAGATGGCCTTTCTTCACTGCGTGTCAGAGCTTTGTGCTCACACAGATGTCTGCCGGAAGGCACCAGAGCCTGAACCCCTTGGCTCCCAGGTCAGATGGGGCACAGGAGCTCTGTGAGCTGGTCCAACATGACCTTTAGAAGGGTATAAGGTGAGCTTCACACCATTTGTTTTCATCTTGCAACAACAGCACTTGACTTTATGTAAAACTGTCCTGCTTGATTTCTGTCTGAAAGTCTTAGCAAGCCCTGGATGTAGGTTTTTCATTTTCTCACTTTCTCCTATGTACGTGTTCCATGGGTATTTAATTGCCATTGATGACTGCTCGCCTCCTGTCCCAGCCTGGGTGGGACAGGGCTGTCCTGCTCTGATTTTGGGTGAGGGAGGGCGGCCGGTGTTTCTCAAGCCGAGTGATGATATGTGTGAATACTCCTTGCAAGATCCTGCCTTCTGGATTGAGCAAAGCAAATTAATCCTCGGAAAAAAAAATCTATCTGGAAGGACAGGACCCTTTAGGAATATATAGTTATCAGTCTGTCTAATCTTAGGTGCCTATCACCTGTGTCCAAGCTGTACAATATAGATGTCCGGATGGGCTGGAGCCATTCAATAAAGCTGCTGCTATAGTTCTTTACATTAATACTGAGCTTGAGCGCATCGCTCTTGTGGTCCGTGGTCTGGAAAACTACGTGCGGTGGCTCTGGGACTCAGGGAGCATTTGGGATAATAAAGGAAGGGACAGGCTGAAGCAGGGCTGGGGATCCTGACAGTCACCACTTAGGACCCAGAAAAGATGTTTTGCTGGTGCTGGGGGGTTGTCTTTGGCCTCTGGAGTGGCAGTTGGCTCCCTAGCTCCCAGTATTTACCAAAATATATTTTGGATTGTTGCAGCTCCTATTGTTTGTGATAAAGGGTTGGACAAAAGGTCCATTGATCAGGCGGTTCTTGCTATCCATCTCTGTCTGCCCCGCGAGACGGCGAGCTTGCGGTTGCCGTGACGCTGCAAAGCCGCTGCGCTGCATCAGTCACACGCGCTGGGAGGGAGAAAGGTGCGATAGCTGTGAGCACGGGCTGGCGGATCCTTTTTCCTTTCTCGCCGTGTGAATTGTGGTGCGACGTGCCCCAGCTGGGGTGCCTCGCTCTGCTCCGGATTCAAAGCCGACGGTGAACTTACACTCGTGTTTCAGTTTCTCAGGGAAGAGTCTGCCAAGTTTCGGCGCACGTGGCAGTCAAGCCCTGCGTGGGAGATTGTCGTAGACAAAGGTGCTGTGTTTCATTAAAATAATTTAAAAAAATAAAATCTGAAGGCAACTGAAGAGTGGAGAGAATATCTTTCCTGGGAGAAAGCCCCTGAGTTTCTTAGGGAAAGTAAAATATCTCCAGTAGTTGTTGTTTGAGCTAAACTTTGCTTTTCTACTGATGAAAAATGGTGTTTGGTACAATTAGATAGCACAGAGAAAATAGTCATATTTACAAAATACTTGTTCTTACTTTTACTGTGTCATATTCAAAATACAGCCCATGTTAGAAATGAGATTGCCTTGCATGCAAAGAATCTTGCACTGACAGAGAAATGAAGTACTACTATCCCTAAAATAGGAGGGAATAAGGTATTGAAAATAAAAAGCATCAACGTGCATACAGAAAAGAAGGGTTGTATCTTGTGAGGCTGAAGTATAACTTAAATCTCGACATAGTAGTGCTGATACACAAGAAACTTGTGTTCTGGAGAACTAGCCAGGGAAAAAAGGACGTGAGATCTCAATAGTGATTCGTTCTAATGTAGTTAACAGGCACCATTAAAGGCTGACAGTAAAATTGGCCAGCAACACATGGGAAATATAGTTACCTACTGTTTTAATGTAAAATAACTCGGATTGAAATACTTAATCATTTTATAGAAAGCTTTTTTTTTCAAGTGATGGAATACAGAAGTAACATTATCACTTTAAAAATAAACTTGTGCAAAAGCATCATAGAATCATAGAATGGTTTGGGTTGGAAGCGACCTTAAAGATCATCTAGTCCCACCCCCCCTGCCATGGGCAGGGACACCTTGCACTAGACCAGGTTGCTCACAGCCACATCCAGCCTGGCCTTGAAGACTTCCAGGGATGGGGCATCCACAACATCTCTGGGCAACCTGTTCCAGTGCCTCACCACCCTCTCTGTGAAGAATTTCTTCCTGACATCTAATCTAAACCTCCCTGATTTCAATTTATACCCATTACCCCTTGTCCTGTCACTACAGGCCCTTGTAAAAAGTCCTCTCCCAGTACCCTTGTAGGCCCCCTTCAGATAGTGGAAAGCTGTAATGAGGTCTCCTCGGAGCCTCCTCTTCTCCAGGCTGAACAAGCCCAGTTCTCGCAGCCTTTCGTCATATTTTCCTAATTAGTTTTTTTTTAAATCGGGCCTTCCCTGTTTCTGACACCTCCTGTTCCCAATCCTGCTGCTGGGGAAGATGGGCATGGGGGCCATCCGGTTGGATCCAGGGACTCAGCCCTGCACTTGGCGGTGCAGAAGCTCCGTATCTGCTGTGTCGGGAAGCTTTGGAGACCGGGGTGTGAGTGGTGCCCGCTGAGCCGGGCAGGCAGGAGCCGTCTGGGCTGGGGGCGATGCCAAGGCAGAGCCCCTGACCTGGGCACTGGGAAGAGCTGCTGCCTGGGTACAGCCCCCGGGTCTGGTTACAGGTGGGACTGGAGTGGGAATGCATCCCAAATCTGCCTGTGGCCTCTGTAGGCTTTGGATGTGCTGCAGTTAGTCTCCTCACCTAGCTCGTTAAGTGTGGGAGTCATTAACTTCACCCAGATGGAAAAACTCCTGTGCTCCCGCTCCAAAGGCAACCTGCGATGGCTTCCTCTGCGTGACGCCGCACGCGGTGGTGGCCGACCTGGCCGCTGCTCGCCGACCTTCTGACTCCTTCCTCCCACCCCTGCTCGGCCCCCCTCAGCTGGTCTCCCGGGTCACCTCCCGTTTGCGGTCCCTCACATCTGCGTGGGGCCGGCGCGGGCCCCGCTGGCGGCTCTTGCGGAGGCTCTCTCATCGTCCGTGCGCTCACCAGGCAGATCAAGGAGTGCTCTGACAATGGGGACGTTGTTCCCAGGTTCCTGCACCCTCCCCACGGCGAGAGCCCCGTGTCCCTGCTACCTGGCCTGGCGGTCCGTTGGCGGGATGCCGCGGGTCTGGTGCCACAGACAGGCGGATGAGGTGTCGGAGAGAGGCTTTGGTGGGAATGAATTGGGATAATGAGGGGAACAAAGCTGCTTGAGCCAACAATGCAATAAAAGGGGGCGCAGGAGTTGAGGTCCCCTGCGCACACTGGTTTGGAAAGCGCATGGCCTCTAATACAAATTGAATACACGATTTAATTCATTTGAAGTAAAACCTCTGCCTGGGGTTTTGGTGGATTTGCTTCTATACACAATGCTTTTTCTAATTCTTTCTCTTTTACTGGCATCGGCATCCTGGGAAGTGCATTGCCAGGGAGCCTGCTGTGCCCTCTCGGGGGGTCCTCTTCTTTCTTTTGCCTTCTGCATTTCGCCTTTGAACTCTGCCCCCGTCTCTCCCCCCTCTCTGTTCTCTGGTAACGCACAGCCGCCTTCCAAACGCCCCATCTCTCTTCTGCGTCTTCTCTTGCCTTCTCTGGCATTGCAGCCACCCTACAGAGGGTTTATTCCTCCCTCCTACTCACGATTTCTCTTGCCTTTTGTTAGCATAATTCTGCCTTTCCCTTTTTCTTCCCCATTCTCTAGGTTTTCTTTCTTCTTCCTCACATTTTCTTCTCCTGTTTTGAGGAATTTTCTTTTCTGTTCTCCTCTTCCTCTTCCCTCGCTGGCTTGCAAGGTTGGCATTGATTTCTCTGCGGGCAAATCTCCCCTTGCGCAGCCCCCAGCAGCCGGTGCAGTACTGGAGAATGGAGCCAGGGCACGTGAGATATCCCTCCTCCATCCATTTAGGTAGCCGCATCCTGCCGAGCTTATCCAGCTGAGGTGTTGCCTTTGTGCAAAGTTTTGGCTTTAGGACAAATGGACAGACAGTGTGGTGCTGGGCTCCGAGAACTGGGTTGGCAACTTCATATGCTCTGAATGATCAAATGTGATGCGTTGGTCTCCATACCACCCCTACAAATGAACAGAAGGGTTACCTCACTGGAAATCGCGCCACCTCGCGCTGGCAGAGGTTAGATGGTATCTGCCAGTCATCCTGACCTTCCAGTTCAGAAGAAGCAATGCTGAGCCCTTCCCCCACGAGCGTGGGGAAAGCACGGACATGGTTTTATTTTACCAGGCAGTCTGCACCTTCTCCCATGATCCAGTCAGACTTCATGTTGGGATTAATCAACTTGGATGGGAAACTTGATCCAGCAATGCTGCAGTAAGTGATTTAGCTGAGGGCAGTCTTCCTTCTTTTGGGAGTGGACAACACTCCTGGACGGCAGCAAGGGTCCTGTGCTGCACGAGGTGCTGTGGCTCAGCTGGGATCCAACATCACGGCACCCACAGCCTCACGCGTCCTGGCGTCTCTTGTAGGACTAAGCTTGGAGAAGCCACTCAGGCCTGGCCTCAGGGGTTCGGGAATATTCCCTGCTTTCTTCTCTGGACTGTACGTTCTTCCAGACTTGCAGAGGGCGCGGTGTTGCTCTGCTCCGTCAGAGAGTCGCGTCTCACCCCCGAGATGGGCAGCCTCCCAGTGACAGATCAAGTGGAGCAGTTGGAGCAATACTAGGCTGGGCCACCGTAAAATATTCTTTATCAAAAATAAGCATTGCAAAGAGTGCTGTAATTCTCTTGACCCACTCCTCCCCCCCTATTTTTTTCCCCTGTAGGAATATTTCAGCTATTTAATTATTTTTTTTTTTAAAATATCTCTCTTTCCAGACTTTTTATTCCAGCCCCGCTGCCTGCAGTCCCTGCGGGGTGAGGGGAGGAGGGCTGAGTGACAGGCTAATAACCTGCTCCGGCTCTCACTCCAAGCCCAGTGGCAGGGGACCCCGGGCCCCTATTGAATGCCACCATCCAAAAAAAAAAATTTATCAGCAATCTTCCTTCAACAATGATTTATTATTGCCATAATTTGCCTTGGTACAATGAGCTGCGGAGCGTATTTCTGCACCCAGCTGACAGGGATTTGATGGCTCCAGGTTCCTATTTTATTTAGTCTTGAGCCTAATATGATTTGGTTACCCTCGCCCCCTCCTTCCCGTCCCTCTCCTCCCTCCCCACCCAACCTTTTCTCATTTTGTTTTGTTTTCTATGAGTGTGTGTTTCGCATAACCCTGGGCTGGCTGACAGCGCTTGTAAAAACCAGAAGTCGATCTCGCCGTGGCTTTTCACCATTAATCAAGCTGCCTGGAATTGGAAAGTAACACTGACAGGCTTTTATCTTGGAGAGAAGGAGGATGGCAGATGTATTTTATGGTGGATGAGCCTTCACGGCTTCTATTAGACTGGGACTTCAGTGGTACAAGGTGGTGGTTTGGGGGAGGAGGGGAGCGAGGGGGAGGAGAAGCCGGGGAGCAGCCTATAGATAAATAGATCCGTCAGTCAGGCGATGTGGAGGTCTCCAGGCGGCCAGCCATTGTAGGTGACAGAAAAGGCAATCAAAGACAAAACAAATCAAAAGGTACATCTTATCAGCAGCAGGCCAGCTGGACTTCCACCGCACTCGGAGGCCCCGCCGAGGGCAGGAGAAATTAATCGTGCTGTCGAGGCCAGAGAAATTGTCGCTGCTGAAGGTCCAAGTTCAGGCGAGCGGAGGTGGCCAACATTAAAGGAGAGGGAGAGCGGGGGGCGGGAGGAGAGGAGCGAGGAAGCGGGCGCCGCTGTCCCAACACCTCTCTCCCTCCCTCTCTCCCCCGGCCGCCGCGGGCTCCTGACAAGTGCATTCATCGTGCGATGATAGCTCGGCACCTATGATTGGTACCTTTAATAATATAGCCCTCGCTCAGCTGTCACCCTGAAAGAACAATTTTTCCTCCCGCTTTCCCCGATGCAAAGATACATCTGTAATGAGAAGGGTGACAGAAAGTGGGAGCGCGGGGAGCCAAGGAAAGTTTGGAAGAACATTAATCAAAAAGTGAAGCTGGAGGTGATGCCGGCTGCTCGACGTGCCCGTGCCTGCAGCAGGAGCCAGCGTCAGGCTTGGAGCTCCCGTCGTGTTCCCTGGCCTGCAGCGCTTTGGGGTGCCCTCCGCGGGGGAAGAGGGATCCTTCGCCCACCCTCAGAGAGGAGAAACTTGGAAAGCCACCGCCCTCCTGCACGGCAGAGCTGGTGGTGACGGGAGGGACCCCCGGGGAGTGGCCCCATGCGCAGGGAGCCCTTGGTGTAAACCAGCACCACTCTGTCCGGTGCCGTGGATTTACCTGCGCAGAGATCTCCTTCTGCCCCTGCAGCCTGGAGACAGGAAGAGGTGGTTGCAAGCCCTGCGAGTTTCCCTGCAGCGAGGATCTACGTGTGTCCTGCCCTGGGTAATGGGCTCTCCATCCGCGGATCCAGCCAGGCTCAATCCCCAGCCCCTTCCTTAGCAGCACCGTGTGGAAATAGCCCTGCTTCCCCAAAGGAGGAATTACACCTCCCAGGGCACGATGCCCTTGTCTCCAGCAGCGGTGTGGCTGGCCCATCACACTCCTGGGGCTCCTGCATGGAAGATGCTCGTCTGTTGGCCCAAACCCTGGAGCATCCCCAGAGCCCTGCGTCACGGACCACGTTGCAGTGCTGCTGTGTTGCTCGGAGCTGCTGCCCCTCGCACCCAGACCTGCGTCGCTGCGCCTGGGGGCTCCCATTGCGGCCACCCAGCATCACATGCACCCGTTAGCCTCTCCGAGCAATCGCGGGAGGGGTCCGTTCGGGAAGTTTGGGGGGTACGTTCCACCTCTGGTATAAAAGAGAGATTGGCAGCCCCGCACCGGCGGGCTGGGGAGATCAGCAGGCATGTACATCCGCGGGAGGCACAGAGGGGGCTCGTGTTTGTTGGATTTAAGGAACATGCCTATTTCAATTTAAGGGATAAGCAGCAATGTCCTCGAACACGGTTGTCTCCTGTGTTTTTTAGCAGCTTTCCAGGCTGCCCGGCTCCACTCTGTGGTTGTCAGTCTCTCCCTGGGACGAAGCCCTTGGGCTTGAATTCTTTAGCATTAGCATTTGGCAGTCAGTTCTCCCATTCTGCGTGTGCTCTCTTGTACCTACAACTGATTTGCTAATCTCCATCTGTTTTTGTTTTTATCCTAATAAAAGTGGGGATTTATACGCAGATCTGGATCAAACAGGTTTGTCTGTAAAAGCTGGGGGTGCTGGTCTCTGCGGTCCACCATCTCAAATCCCGGAGGATCATAAGGAAAGCAGGGAGAGTTAGGCAGCATCTCTGAAAGAGTAGTTTGTTCTATAGGGTTTCCAAAAATTGAGCGGTGATTACTTTCTGCCTTCTCCATGAGAGCAGATAACTTCTGCAGACAGCAGTTGGCGGGTGGGTGAACCATATGGCTGGGATAAATGTTGGTAATAAGTGGTGGTGAAAACAGTCCTTGGGGAATGTTTCCCTCATCCATACAGAAAAGTTGAACCTGGAATGGATACGCACAGCTTGTGCAGGGAAGTGGAGCTCTGGTCTCCATGCAGTTCTCCTTAGCAAGAACACATAGAAGAGGAATTGAGTCCTGGACAGTTGGCTTAGTCTGTCCGTGCAGGAGCATTGGCAGATGCTTAAAGGACGGACCCTTCCCATATGCTCTGCAAAGATGCTGCATGTATGGTTTGCTGGTGCGAAAACGAGGAAAAATGCTTTTGCCTGATAGCATTTTCTGCAGTTTGTAGGCTGGTGTCTCCATGGCCTGGAGCTGTAGGAACAGGGACCACTAATGTAAACATCTGAGATGACGAGGGCCAAATGTCCAGCTGGACGAGGCTTTGAGCAACCTGGTCTAGTGGAAGGTGCCCCTGCCCATGGCAGGGGGGTTGGAACTGGGTGGTCTTTAAGGTCCCTTCCAACCCAAACCATTCTGTGATTCTATGATTCTATGATTCTATGAGATGTCAGCTTCACTGAGACTTGGGCTCTGTCTAGATACTGAGGTGCTTTGGGAAAACACAAACCCAACATCTACATTCTTGAACTTCCACTCCTGCTATCAACCTTACCATGAGAGCATCTGTGCATCTGAAGCTTGGGTTTTGCAGAGGTACTGCCCATTTTTAACTCTTGTGTGCCTATGAGCTCTGAAACACTAAGTGCCCGAAGTAAGGGATGGGAAATGCTGGGAAGCTTACCTAAGAGAATGACTCGCTGAAGACTGCCGTGTAAATCAGGAATAGATTTGGGTCTTGAGATATCAGGATGTGACTCCTCAGTTCATTTCAGCTGTTACTTCTGCAGCAGAAGGATGTGCTGTGTGTGGCAGGCTTGGCTTTGTGCTTTCAGAGCCTGTTGTGAGGGATCAGCTGTATCTCTAGAGTTACCACCCTAGGGGCTTGGGACCAGGCAAGAAACCTCTGCCACCTGGTTTGGATTGCATCTGAATCAACAGGAACCTGGGAACCCTGCATGCTGAGAAGCTGTCGTCTAATATTGTACCACGCAGCTTGGGCAGGTACAGAGTGTGGGAGGCAGAGCCAGGCCCAACGGCATCAGCCAAAAACGACATTAGACCAAGTCCTTCCTCACTGTCCCCAGCCTCGCTGCAATCAGTGCAGGTTTGTCATCATATGGGCGGAGCCAGGGCTCCCCATAATGTAACTCTGGTGAATTATAAAACAAAGCAGGTTTCAAAGTGCTTTCGTGGCATGTGGTTAGTCTCTTGCTAACTCAAACCCTGAAGTATTGCACCCAAGAACTAGGCACTGCTTGAAGTCTAACCAGAGGTTGTCACCTTGGGCAAGATGCGTTTAAACATGAGATGAGGTCACGTTGCATCATATTTATGGTTATGGCAGAGCGCAGATACGTTGCAGCGTTGTGATTGCTTTTGCAGATGTGCTCAAATTGTCCCTTAATCACGTTAAAGAAATCGGGTTTCAGGCTGGCTGCTGTAGCACCATTCCACTAAGATGATTATCAACAATTCGGTCCTGTCTGCAAACATCTTAATGAAATGGGGAAACTACTCAACGTAGTTGAATTTGCGGTGTAGAAATGACTCAGTCCTTGGTCTCCTGCTCTTACCATTGCACAATACTAATCTTCTGGCTCTTAGAACTTCTTCTAAGAGCACTGAAGGTCACAGGATAGTGAGCACCCCCTCCGCTCCCACCATGTGCTGACCAGTCCCTCCTCCGCTCCCTGGCAACAAGCCCTTGACCCCTGCCACGTCTCCTGGGCATTGGTGGGGCTGAGAGACCCCAGAGTGACCACCTCTGCTCCCCTCTGGCATTGGACGTGGCAGGAGCTGGACTGTGTGCAGGTGGTCGCTACCACCGTGTTAGCAGTTGTCCCATGGGGTGTCCTTGACCCCGCCGTTGCTCCCTCCCTGCTGCAGAGGGGTTGTGATTCCCCGTGGTTCAACGGGAAGTAATTGCACTGCGGTTGAATTTTTCTTGGCCCAACCTGAAATGCTTCGGCCAGCCAGCGCTCTCGCCTACCTTCCCTCCCCAGCAAAGCTCAGCACAGACCCTTCCAAGCTGGAAGTGCCTTAGGAGCACCTCCATCACCTCCCTGCGGTCTGCACGGGACGGGTGGCGGAGGTCAGAACTAGGAGCCTATTGCGAAAGTCGGCATGACACCAGATCGTGGAAACCACAGGGGTTTTTAACAAGATACTTCAGCCTACAAAGTACTTTTGTCATGCCCCAAAGAGCGCAATGTATTTTCTAGTCTCAGAAAGTCCATTTCAGGAGCTGGGATAGCCAGTCCGCAGGAATCTCTCCTGTTAAGAGCTGCATTAGACACCAATATACTGCCCGTCTTCGCTGTGAAGATTGGAAGCTTTCCAGGACAGAAATCATCCCTTGCTGTGTGGGCACGTGGCATCTGGGGCAGCGGAGCCACGGCCCCAGCTGGGACCTCCAGCCATAACCAGGAAACAAATCAAGGGAATAGCATGTGCTTGGCAGATGTCCGCCTTGGGCCAGACACAAGGTTACTGACAGCCTTAAAAATCTGTACTCGCGCGCCTCGTCTTTGTTGCAGTGCTCTGGGGCGCAATCCAGGTGCCTGAACGTGGGCCTGGAGGTGAGGCATGTGCCACCGGGCTGCCAGGGGTCGGCAGCTGGGACACACGGAGCAGCGTCTGCGGTGGCACCGTGTGCTAATGTGTGAGCCTCATAATTCCATGTTGTGGAATTAGGCGGCTGCTGCCACCCTTGGGCAACATCTTCACTTCCACAAGCAAGCTGGAGTGCTTCGTGAGCCGGCGATGCTGCTCTTGGCCGCAGCGGTGGAGTTGGTTGGGGTCCCTGGGAAGTCACAGGTTTCCCTGGAAATAAAATCTCTTTTGTCATCTGAGATGACAACGCGCTCGATACCTGCCAGTTACCACAATTGTTTTTGAGGTGGAATAATAGCCCCGGATGGAAAATGGCAAGCGAGGCATCGAGGGGATGAGTTATTGACCCAGGCTGCAAGTACTGCCGTCAAAAGCGTGTTGGGCACCCGTCAGGCAGAGCTGGACGGGGCCGGGGGAGTTCAGCGTGACGGGGAATTGGCAGTTGCGGGGACAGAACTCCAGGTCTAGGGGATCAGACACATCCTGGGAATGCTGCTTTTGTCCTTGCTGACACTTGCTCGACAAAGGTCCTTAACAGGCAAATGGCCTACGGAGAGGGCAGAGCAACCCCCTCTCCCTGCATACGCAGCAGAGCCCCTGCCGAGCTCAGCCTGGGCTGGACAAGGGCAGCGCTCCGGCCTCGCTGGCTCTCTGCCGCGCTCCATGAGCCTGATCTGGGAATTGGGGCACTACCGTCGTTCTACCGCAGCTGCCTTTGGCAGCCCCCAGGGCTCCCGCCTGCCTGCGGGAGATGGGATCCATGCGGGGCTGTGGGATCAGGGGCCATGGTGAGCAGGCAGAAAAATCCCAGGTCGTGCCATTTCTTGCTTTTCATTGCAGACTCAGGAATGTGAGTTTTCTTTCCTTGGAAAAGCAAAAGAACGCGTCAGCTGCAGATGTTGAGAGGCAGATGTGAGCGTGCTCTTTGCTTCCGTGCCGTCCCCATGCCCCTTCCTATGCCTGGTTTCTGATCTGAAACGTGCTCAAGCCTCTCCTTTTTCTCCTTGTTTGCCTGGTTTTACACCAGGAAACTGTCCACAAGCTCTGCTGGCTGCCAGCAGAATCCCGGGGCTGTCGGCCAGTGGAGAGGGGCAGCGGCAGCGCTGGGGGGGGCTGGTGCCTGGTTTGGAAATCAGGGCTGGGAGCCCAGCAGAGCCGTGCGGGCAGCACAGTTCAAGTGAGCGGCGTTAGGTCCTCTCCACTCTGGAAATCTTTAATTGGCACCCCAAAACTCTTCACGTGATGGTTGTTGAAGATGTTGTTTGTCATAAAGAGAAATTGGTTCTTAATTTTTATTGTTTAAAGGAAAAGTTTCTTCGTTCGCTGGCCTGCTCGCTTTATCGAAACCTTCCCCCTAAATAAATTCTGCCCTTGTAACCTTGCCCACTCCCAGGATGGCAGTGCTGTCTCCTTGCCTGGTGCTAATGACTCGCCTGGACGTACAATTAAAATATGTACAATGACACACAGGCTCCGAAGCTATTAATCAGCAGACGAGGGGTGAACTGAGAGCCCGGAGTGTATTTATACCCAGCGCCCAGAACTGACACAGAGCTGGGGGCACTGGTGTTTGTCCCTTTGAAAGGTACCGAAATGTCAGGCAGGAAAAGCTCACGTTGGTTTCTGGGCGCTGTGGGGCTGGATGAGGACAATGGAGTTGAAAATAGACTCCTGCTGGTAATGACGCT
>NW_010253566.1:29819-50457 GCF_000690775.1 Eurypyga helias
GTGGACGTAGCTCACGTTCCGAGTGCAGGCATCGGCGGGGAGGAAGGGTCCCCCAAACAAGCGATTTGCTGGCCCTGCCATGGTGCTGGGGGTCTAAACCCCATCACTGATGATACACCAGCACATTCTCCAGTGTCCCTAACGCAAGGTTCATCGCTCGTCTCGTGCTGGCTGCCCTCCAGCGTGGTGCGTTCCTCGCCGCGAGCTGCCGCGCACGCCCCGGCGCCGCTCGCAGCTGGTGCCCATCTGAACAGTGAAGGGCAACGTGAGAGGGGAACCACGGCGGGTTGTTTTCCACTGAGGGCGTTTGGATCAGGTTTTGAGGTGCAAAGTTTTTGGGATGTGGGTGATGTTGTGCTTTCTGGGCAGCAGTGGGTCAGTTTTCAGACTATCTCCCATTTTTCTCATCAAGGTTAACTGCGTTTCAGATGCTTTTGGCCGCGTGGGAACTAGAGAGGCAGCAATTTCTGCCCTCAGGGAGGGGGTGTAAAGAGGGCGAATCAACTTTCAGTCGCCACCACCCTGTGGCATCTGCACAGGAGGCACGTACGCCAGATTTATGCGTACCCAGTGTCTCAGAGCGGGATCAGAGTGTGGCACCGCTCCACGTCAAAAGGAAATCACAGCTTATAATATTCAACTGGTTCCTATAACCCCCACCCACCCCAGGTTTAATATTAGAACTATTTTTCACGTTGAAACCGAAATGGTACAAAATATGGGCTTGCTGTAATTGTTGTTAGATTACGTGTCACCCTGATAAGATGTAACAAATATTTTCCTACACAGCAGGGCCCGTTTCCCGGCGAGTAATGGATGGAGAAACTTCTCAGAGTGTGCAGGCAATCGGTCGTAAAAACTTCGCTTAGAAGATTAATGCATGAAGTGCAACCTCTGTGGAAAACAGGAAGGAAAGAATTAAAATAATAGTTTGTTCTTTCACGTTTAATATTAATAACCAAACTTATTGGGTGGGAATGTGTCCTGCGGCACATGCCTTCCCACTTGAAGGGGCAGCTTTGTGTCACGGAAGTATTCCTTTTTTTTTACAGATCCTTCATCAGTAGGATCTATTAGGATACGGTGCAGGGATTCTCCCAACAGAACTATTTTTATCAGTAATATGAAAGACTATTTTCATGGGCAGAGCTTTGACACCAATAAGTCTGCTGGACGTCACTTAATAGGCCAGATAAACATTCGCTCCCCGCTAGCGCAGAAGGATTTTCCCTTTCTATCACAGCTTTACGTCTCTCGGAGACACTTAAAGGCCGTTGGAGATGGCACCCTCAGGAGAGCTCTCCGGAGCCGGGGCGCGGTCAGGGACGAGGCAGGGGCTGATGGGCTGCTGTACGAACACCAGCGAGCCCAACGGAGACATGAGGCCCGTGTCACGAGCGGATTTGCACCAGGCCGAGTCCTCAGCAGCAGGGCCGAGGGTTTGGGAGGCCGTCAGTAGGTAACGACAACCCCCCCTGAGCACACCCTGCGCCTAATTCCATCGGTGCCCATCAGAAGGGTTCTTGCTCCTTTCTGGGGACTGTGGCGTACCAGCCGCCACTCCCACACAGGCTGCAGCTAACTTGGCAGAGGTCTAGCGTGACCAAGTAATGATTATTTTTCTTTAGACTCTTCCAGGTTTGGGAAGAAATGCCAATTGAGATTGATTGCCACTGCTCTCCCCCCACGTGTACTTTGAGATCTTGTTTTCCTGCCGGCAGTACGGTTCTGCACCCACAGTCAGTCTCGGGTGACAGGTACCATCAGTCATGAAGTCAGCTGTGAAACTAGGGTCGGGTGGAGCTGCTCATTTGCAGTGTGTGGCAGACAGTTAACTTCCTCCTAGGTCTTTGCTTGATATCTGGGGTCTGCTGAGCCATCCAGCTTGAGTTTTACAGAGCATCACTTGTTTTACTACTTGTGAGAACAGGTATTTCTTCCCACTTTTACAGAGCTTGAATTTCTATAAAGAACACCTTGTAAGCAAAGAAACAATTGGTTTGTCCAAGGAGAAGGGAGTTCCTGCCCTCTCCTGCCAACGGCAGGCAGTGGGAACGGTGGTCTTAAGGTTTTGGTGTTGCACCACCCGTCACCGCCCCAGTAGGCCTTTTGCTGCGGTGTGAATAGGGCCGAATCTACCCCTAGAAAGCCAACACCCTCAAATGCTGACTGGGACTTTGAACAGCTCTGGCAGGCAGGATTATTCAGGGCTTATTCAAGCTTCCACACTGATCAGTTCAATATTGCAGAAAAGGCAAAGAAAAATGGGATCATATTCTTAAATCACGACATCCATCATCGCCAAGGACTTCCCAACTGCAGCAGAGAAAGAACTTTCAGTTTTGACCACGCAGCAGCTTAATGTGCCGGGTCTCCTTCCGTCGTGCCGAGCAGAACGTCCCTCCTGCCACAGCCCAGGGATTTCGGAAGTGCTGTGAAAATCAGGCAGATGGCACAGCGGCCACCTTCCTCCACATCGGTAAGAGAGGGGGGGTCAGTCTGAAAGCGGGATTGTTCCCTGGCCAAAAATATTCACAGATGAACCAAAAATCATTCACTAAATACCTCTGTCACTACTGTTTAGTTGCGGATGCAGAGGAAGGAGCAGATAGATCATTTGAAGTCCAAAAGCTAATTAGGGTTGGCTGACAGAGCGCTGCATTTTACTTTGAAGAATGGGACAGGTTGTTACATGACTGAGATGGCAGAATGCGATCAGAACATTATGAAATCCAGACCATCCAGCCTCCTTCCAGCCCTGCTTTTTTCCCCAGCAGCCTCTGCTCTCTAGCCCACGCTTTTTGGAGTGGAAAAACCACCAGCGATTTCCACCAACGGCTCTTCAGCGCGAGGAAGAGACAAGCCTCTAGAGCTTGGGGGTGAGGACAGAGGTTTTTAGCAGCTGGATTCCTTCCCCACAGATGATGACCGGGCGTACACATCGGTTTTAGAAGTCAGAATTCTACGATGTAGCAAGGAAGCTTTGTGACATTTGATACGCAGCCATTAAGCCATGTAAACGTCTTTGACAAACGTGCACGCTATGGCTCTGTGACCGTTTTAGCTTCTCCACCTACCGGGAACTCTTAAAAGAAAACCTCTTTGGAAAGCAAAATGAGTAACAGAGGTGCTTTTTACCTCTTTTTAAAAACATTAATAATTAAGAAAGCAACTGCCAGCATCTGCCTCGTGTAGTGCTACTGAGATTCTCCTGGCGTGAGGACCCAGTGACTTCCTGTGAAGGACTCGTGGAAGGCTTAGTACCTTGGGTACCTGCCAGAAGGCTGCTCGTTTAGGAACATGGTCAAAATTTTGATAAACTAGAAGTATTAATTAAAACTTCATCTTCTCCACTTTGCAGCTGCTAAAAAGAAGGATATTTAAAACTGGGCTCCTGTGACAAGTTATTACTTATTCCCTTGCCACCCTCCCCCATGAACTACGCTTACTGAAGTACGTGTTCGAGTGTTTTAAATCACTGAAGGTTCCAGTAAAGAATGTGAGCTTAGTCACTTTAGAAAGGTTCTGCATTTTTTCCCTAGTTCATCCGTTTACATGGTTTCAGAGATTTGTATGTCAGTGTTACAAGGATCTTAATCTTTAAATCATTTCTCCTCGGAGCGCTGCGAAGCGATCAAGTTCCCATGCTTTACAGAACAAGGGAGCGTACCTGGCAAACAGACTGAGGCTAAGGTCACACCAAGTCTGTGCAGAGCAGGGCTTCAACCACTAATTATTGGGTTATCCCTTTCATCCTCGTTCAGCTGACTTCCATTTTTGTGTCTGAATATTCATACGTTTTCAGTTTGCAATCTTTTTCTGATCCTGAGCGATCAGGAAAGTGGGGACAGAACATGGTGAAAAAGTAGCTAACCATGATGGAAAGCAATTTCTATTTAATCACAAAGAAAGGGTAAGTTTTTCCTGGAAGAAAGGCTTTAAATCGGGCCAACAGTTACCCTTATGTATTTCTGCCTTCTCCAAAGTAGCCTTCAGAACACAGAAAGAAGACCTACAAACGAGCAAACACTTTAGAAAGGTCCCATTACTATTTCCTTCCTTTGCTGTAGATCTGGTTTTGTGTTGCTGATCCATTTCACTCCTATTTGGCTTTAATTCCAACTTATTTTGACTGTTTCTTTAGGCAGGTCAACACCCAGGGCAAACACATGCAAGCTTCCAATATACCTGAAATATTTTATTATAAAGCACTTCAGACAAACTTGGATTCAAACTCAAAAACTCTCAGCTGTAAAAGGAAACTATTTTAAAACAACATTCATAAAGAAAATAGACTGTTAAGCATCAACCTCAGTTAGAGCTGTTCTGTAATGAAATCTAAAGGCAAAACCAAGGGGTCAAGAGCTATGCATGTCATATACATACTCATAAAAAGGAGACTAAGATGTTACACAGACATCACAGAGCATCTTATTGTCCATAAGGAGGTGGGAACACCTGATGGCTAATTCCGGCCTGGCAAAGCAGTCCAACATTTAAGTATTTTTCAGTCCCAAAAGAGACAAACCATTAACATTTCTAATTCTGTAATTAAGCCAGCCCTGGGTAAGGGTTAAACCCACTTCAAAGCATGTACTGATAAGCTCTTCATTTCATGTACTTCTCCTGTTGATCAGCCAAGATTTTTGCTGAGGATTTGGCATCATAGAAGAGTTCATTTATTTCTTCAATATGCTCTTTCTCAATGCTGTCCTTCCCATTAATCTTGGCAAGGAGGTTAGCTGGGGTCAGTAACTGCACAGCATACCTGTGATCAGACAGAGGCGCGTGAATAATTACAGTTCAGTGCATCCCAGGGAGCAGCACACATGCAGCGAGGGAGACGGCTAGCAAACGCGCGGTCCTGTCGGCGGTACAGGAAGTGTGCAAGGCGCCCCAGCGCACGCATTCCGTGGCAGAGGATAACCACTCTCTTTCAATGTTAGCACTGTTCTTAACCACGTTACTGCATGGCAGAGGTTGGTCTCACTCCCAAGAGCGCGTTACCCTACGGTGTTTTTAGACCCAGTCATGCTTAAGAGAAAAGCCAACTGTGCTCAACTTACCTTAAAGTTGTCTTGGTACCAACTTCCCCTAAGTGGTTCAGAGCTTCTTCACTAATATTAATCCCTTCTGTCTGAGCACGAAGTTTTATGATCTGTGGGGATGAATGAGTAAGTGAGGGGCCAGCCCAAACATCAGCATGCTATACTACTTCACTTCGCACCTGGAAACTCCCTCAGCTTAGAGAAGAGACGGTGCGGAGTTCTCCCAGTGCAACACACCACTGCACTAGAATTTGTGGAGTTAAGTCTTTGAGTAGGCAATACAATGCTGAAAAACTGTTAACCACAAAAGGCAGGTAAAGGGATGTGTCTCAACCACTAATCCTCCACAATAACTCTGCATGTTTAGCAAAGCGTATCTACTAATAAGGAGAGAACTATGAGAACTCACGCACAGAACGGAGAAAGGATGCAGGAAGCGACAGCCGGAGCCTTGTGGGCAGCTACGCCACTCGCTAAGTTTGCGGCGCATCGCTGCCGCTACAGCGGAGCCCTCCAAGAAGCCCTACAGAAAGCTACGCCCTTTCCTTAGCAGCTCACAACACACTTTTTATTCAATTGACAAGAAGATAGTAAAATAAATCAAAAAGTTACTTTTGGTGATTCACCTATTCCTGCAAGAAGGAAAAAAATCACTAAGAAGAATCTAATCTTTCCAGAACAGTCTGGGGCTTGTACCAGTTTGAAGATCTTTACAAAGTTGGAGAGCAAGATATCACCAATAAGCCTGAGCATATAAAGCTGTAACAGAAGTGGCACAAGTCCCTCGGTAGTCCGTATTACCAGCTGAGTGATAAGGGGCAGACTGGATAATGATGTTGTGTTGTAGTGCTGAGATAACTCTGGAACTGCAAGCCTCATATAATACAGGTATTTTTCACTTTGGCAGCTTTGTAAACAAGATATCAAGGAGCACTCGTTTAAATTAAAGCCATAAAAATGCGCTCAGGGAGTTAGGGTAGGGAACAGAGGGGAAGAGAGGGGTTTGAGATGGCAGGAAGTTGTGCTGAGGTATTAATACTGAATATTGGCAATGATGCTGCAAATTGCAATTTCAGACTGGGGGAGGGGGTTGTGTTCTATCTTCTACATCCCCCAAACATTCCCTTCCCTTCATTCAAATGCTCCTACTTTATCCTTCCCCTGCCAGAAGAAAGGTACCTTGAATGCCCCAGCTTTAGAACCTTGCTGAAGGATGGGGGCCCAAGGCATTACCCCAGCAAATACGCATACAGGCAAGCTGCTACGAAATAGGAAAAGAAGTGTTTGTCAGGTAAAATACATTAGGAACAAGAAGTCCCAGTTATACCCTCTAACAGCAGGCAGAGAGCAAAAAGAATTTGATTACCACAGTACCCGACCAGAATACGCGTAAAAGTGGATTTTCTCCCTCCTGTGGTTGCGCGAAGGTAACTGTGGGGCTTGCTCTCAGAGCAGCGCTACGCCACGGGGCTTCTACTCGAGCAACACAAAACATTCTGAACTGGTTATGAACAAACTTTCGGTAGATATAGGGGCAGTTCTTGTGCTGATAAATCAATCAGTTGTGAAAGGCAGAGAGTCTCACACAGAAACATCAGCAGTGAAAAGTTCTTCCTAGCGTGAAAGAACAGTGGGAGCAAAAATAGAGAAGTAAATTTATGGACATCATCTTTGTAACACCCCGCCCTGACTTGTATTTAGTTAGAAACCAAAGTTAAGTGTAATAGCTCCCCCTCTTCTCCCAGGAGAAGTAGTCATTCAGAAACCTTAATTTAAGGGAAGATAAGATTATCTGACTACAGAAACGTGATTTATGGGGCCTAATGTCTGGACTCTATTTTTAGCTTTAGGAAATGCCACGGTGAACACTTCCTTTCCCTCACCCCTGGGGAGGGGGGAAACAACAGCATTTGCCCAGCTCTTCTGAAAAAGCAACAGTTCAGGAACGAGCTCTTGAACAGTGTTATCATCTGCATGGTAATACTGCACACTAGGCAGGTGTCCTACGTAGCAATCTTAACAAAAAGCAACTCAGAGCATGTACTCCTACTACCCTAACTACACAAAATTCACACAGAGCGTAGGGAAGTGCAGACAACAGCCCTTAACATCTCCAGACTAAGAGTCGGGCTTTAAGTTGTTTTGTGTACAGACAAAACAGTCGTATGATTAAATCACTGGGCTGCTTCTACTGCAACCTACGAGGATGCTTTAGAACGTCCTTTTTGGTACAAAAAAATCATCCTGAGAACAAGCCGTATGTGAAAAGCTCCTCAAACCCAGGGAAATGAAGCTTTGCCTCTACGTTTATATTCGATAAATGTCTCGGCTTCACCTTGGCACTTATCCAGCAGGAGGAGACTATTATCTCCTGACAACGCTCTCCTCCACTGACACTATCTCTTAAATAATACAAAGAATTGACATGATAAACCGTAATGTCTTCTGCATGGTGTCATTTCACAGCATTGTGAGGCTAATGAGGGGGATCTTTGACACCACGCATCATACTAGCGCCCAAGCATTGTAATCGATACACAAGACGTTGTGATGGCCCCACAGGAAAAGTTTCAGGCGTTCAGAAGCCTATCTCGGCGCCACTTACTGTGCTCGTCTCCAAACTTGACTAGGAGCATTGAAATCCTCCCAGTTCCAGGAAAGAGTCCTAGCAGGCTAAAGCTATAGCACACGGCATAGAGGCAAAAATGCAGTGCGTGAGGCCGCATTCCCCAATCCCTCTCACCTCTTACGTGGAGAAACAGATTGAGGTCTGGGACCAAAGGTCCCAAAGTGCAACACTTCACCTCATACCAACTGAAAAAGCACTACCTGCTGGAACCTGCCAACTCCACGGGAAGCACATCTGTGCAAGAGAGAAGGTTGGGTGCCAGCGAGCTGTCACTTTCAGCTATAGCTACGCTTACCAAAGCGACTCCGACACCAGTTGGTGGAAATCTGCCAAAGAAGTTGCATGCTCGGTTTTAACCGGTTTATCGTGAATGGTTACCAAAGCAGCGGGCGTTTAGGAAGTGGTAAGCTTTCTGGCACAAACCCTGGTGATCACAAAGAGTGGGTCAGCTCTATAGCAACAGAATATGCAGACACATCGCAGTTGTCCCAACAGACCACAACTCTGGGGACTTTGGAAAGGTTCTCTTAAAATGCTGTGCATACCTGCTTCATTTCTTGGGGTGTATACAGCACGGTGCGGATAATCATTACTCTGTCCAGCAGGTCCAGTGGTATTCCATGAGGAGACACTATATCCTCTGTGCCTCTAGAGGAGAAACCAAACAGAAAAAGATCAGATGCTATTCCAAGTTCATAACTTGATTTGACTGAAATCCGTCATAACTGACTATACATCTACTAGCTTACAATTCTTGTGTCTTCCCAAAGACATAGACTCCCCAGACAGAGACAGGAAACATTCTCAGCTGCAGTTCATACTGGACAGCCCCAGGGAATGCTGGAGCTCTTAAACATGCCACTCAAAACCAGTTAAAGGTGGTGCTTTCCTTCACGCTTTCCTGCACTGTATCTTACAATACAGTCCAACGTATCTTCCAGCAAGGAAGAAATCATTCCTACTAAGCTGTAGAGCAGTATCAGTAGAAATCATATACGCTATCATCCATTTGGAGAATATTCCCTCTGCCAAGACTCTGTTCAGTCCCTCCCCCTGTCCCTCCAGTGAATACTGCAGTAGTTCATGTTTCATGCTTGCAGTCCAGCACATTGGAAAGTAGAGGATGAGCAAGATGAAAGACAGAGCAGGATCTAGACCCCCAACGATTTTATTTGCTTGATACAGAACACCCAACAGCAAAGGCTGCAGACACACCTACTCTTGGTTTTCCAAGATCACCACCACCTGCTGTGAAGTTAAGAGTGAAAGATACCCAGATTTCATGAGATCTATAGAGACTGCAGGTAAAAACAGCAGAGTGTTGGTACAGAACTACATTTCCAAGCTCAGTGCTAGTATTTAGGCACTGCAGCTTTGGTCACGGTCCTCCTTGGGAAACGAATCAGTGCCCTGCAGTCATCTGCTGTACTCTTGAGCGGTGTCTCCTCTGAAACGATTCCTTCTCTTATGAGGTTACAGCACCAACTATCCTAAACAATTAATTTTTCCCCACCCCCTTGAAAAGCCATCAGCAGACAAATCAGAGCACCGCTAACTACTTGAGAGAGTAGTATACAGTCAAGACCTTGCTTTTAAGGACTTAATTTCCTAATATTAGATACAATTATTTACAGAAATCTTCCTTTCTCAGAGTTTTTTCACACCAAGATCTGCAGTGAATCCATGATGACAGGTCTCTGTTTGCTTTACTTTTAAAGGCAGCTTTTTATGCCTTTGCAATGTTGACCTTAAATATTTTTGAAGGGCTTATCACCTTAACTTTTAAGCAATGCAAACAGAGAAAGATTAATACCAGATGAGCCACTGAGAGCGAAAGGAAGAGCAGCTGAATTAAATCAATTTAAAGAGTAGCAATCATTGCTAATGACAGCTTGTTTAGACATAATTAGACCTAGACCACAAATTAGCAGTAGAATTTAAGGAATAATCTGGAAGAGAAGAGCACTGTTACTGAACACGCAAAGAATGCACTGTGTGGGTGCAGAATACTGAAGTGGAGGCACGAACTGGAGTGGAGATGAAAAAGAAGTTAGTTGGCAAGGCTGAAGAATCACAAAAAGCCAGACCAACCCAGCGGGAAGTAACGAAGCGTAGGGAGAGGGTGAACTGTGACATGCTTTAACAGTAAGAACAGGAAGCTTAAGTCTGATGAAATGAGGCTAGAAAACAGCAAAATCACGCAGAAGCAGCAGGAAACCCTGATATTAGAGGCTCTGGTGCTCTACTGATACACCTAATGCCAACGTTTAGGGTCCAATGCAAACTGGAAAATTCAAGTTAGATGACATACCTGATAACGCAGTTTCCTCGATTGGAAGCAAAGATGACAATGGGGGAAATGGAAGATTCCAGCGCTCGGTGCAGGTACGTGAAGCATTCAATATCCAGGATGTGAACCTCATCCACAAAGAGTACACCTGGGACCAGCTCTGCGATGCCTTGATCGATGTATTTATTTACCACCTTATTTATCTCTCCTCGAAGTTTGTCTGAGAACAAACACAACCTGTCAGCTGTTCTGCTGGTGAACCGCAGGTCCGTATGAAAGGCTTGCTGCAGCTGAAATCTACCGTGGCAGGGAAAAATCTCTGGGACACTGGAATTCTATGGCATTCAGTCCAGTATTGGGGAGACATCTGTGCAACAAAATACTTCTAAACCAAACTTCTCACACTTCACTGGGGTAGGCTTCCCCCTCACACAGCTTGTGGAAAACCATGGTTTGTGGGTTTGGGGGGAGTTTGGCCAGGGGAAGTCAGTCAAACCTCAGTTTAAAACACGAAACACAACAAGGTTTCCAAGCATGGCTGAAAAGAACATGACCGAAAGAATAAAATACTGCTACTGTATTTCACAAAAAAAGTTGTGTTTAACAAAAAAAAAAAAGAGGCTATATAAATTTCTGTGAACATATGGATGTCAAAGCTATGCAAGATGTTACATCAATAAATCTGACATTACAATAAGCAAAGTGACCTCTGGAACAGAGGGAATACTTCAAAAGACCGCCATTCAAGTTAGGTATTGGAACAGACTTTGATCTAAATTTAGATAGTCGCTTACTGCAACATCATTCCTTTCAAAGCAAAAAGGAGAACCGATCTTTCTATGGATCTTTTTTTCTCCAATGATCTGTAGGTAGGAAGAGCAGCAGTGCACTCAGAGCATCAAGACACAGACAGCTGCTAGAGAGATGTCTAAGTCAAACCAACGTTAGTTTTTAGAAGACATTTTTCTACTCCACAGAAATTCAGTATGACTGCTTCTCATAAGCACGCATCCGAATGGTTTTTACATGTTTTTCAGTTTGGCTCTTTGTCAAAGTGCGACCCTGACACTCCCCGGGGCAGAAGTTTGGCTCTTTGTCAAAGTGCGAACCTGACACTCTCCCTATTTTGAGAAATAGGGATGGCACTAGTATTCTAACCTCCTTCTCCCAAGGAAGATAGGTGCAGAGTACCGTACATATTTTATCCCTTTTTACATGAACCAATAACATGTTGTGCTGCTTCCAGCCCTTGCAAGTCTAGCAGTTGTATCACTGCTTTTTGAAATCTGAATATGTATGGATAAATATTAGGTAGGCATTCATTTAGAGATGCTGCATGAATAACCTTAATTTTAACCCTTTTCTAACTGGCAAACATAGAGGTGATGTTGGTCTAAAAATACCATGCAGGATTCATACCAGTAATTTCGGTTTTCTTAGGCTTCATGAGTTGTCCCATCATTGAAAGGATGTCTTGCCCACCCTAGGAAAAGAAAGTTACAGATCAGCTCTGAGGTCTCATAGTGAACACATACCATGAGCATTTCATAAATCAGGAATTGGTTACAGAAGTTGTTTCTGGCAGTTAACTAATACTTTATATGAGCAGTGGTTGACAATCTGTCAAAGGTTAAGTCACATCACTACAGCAGTATTCTAAACATAACATTTAGCTATCTCCTCACCCTTTTAGTCTCATTCATTGGGAGAACATATAAAACCCACGAGATATCCTCTTTTAAAAAATATTGTCACAGAGCACGTACGGACTAAAATTCTCAAGGAACACAGAGATTTGGACTGCCTGCACATACAGTAGGTGTTCAACCTGTGAACACAGGAACATTATGCTGAGTTTTAAGAGTGTTGAACACCTTGATTTTTATCATGTAAATGATTTTATTGGAAAAAGGATGCTTGTTTTGAAATGGAGTAGGTTAAGGGCTTGTAGTATCATACTGTAGGGATGTCAGCCTTTAAACCAAGAAACTTGGTTAGTGGCTTTTGTTTATGACAGAAACTGAATTCCTGGGTTCGTGTTCACGTGAAAACACTACATTTATGTTAAGATACAGCAAGGAGTAATTCTCCTGTTTGCAATTTTGTTTTGCTGCAATACGTTCAGAGTTCTACTGAAAGTCAAAAGGAAATTTAACAAGAGGTTATAAAGCACTTCTGAAGGAAGCAGGGACATCCACAGCATCTGCAGCAGTCAAAAATACTTAGTGACCTTTTATCACAGTGCTTCCAGTTTTCATTTCACGGCCACAAAATCATAAACACAGAACAGAATAAATTCCTCTGCACACAAAACTTTCCATAAATAAAATTATGCCAATCTGGCTGCTACTACCTCACGTCTGTAGGCACCTTTCCTTCTGGAGAGAAAGCAGTAATCTCTTTTGCTGGTCAGGAGGAATCCCACACTGCTCTCTTTCTTCAGGGGATGGGGCACAGTGGCAGAGGGGAGAGCTAGGTCTAGATTATGCATTAACTGTGAGGTAGCAGATGCCAGATATCCATCGGAAAGCTCCACTATGGCTATAAGGCTGTTCTCTGTAGTGTTAGGAAAGATACTCAGACAAATATCCCATGACTAAGTGCATGAATCCTAACCTTGCAACTGTCTCTTTGACCCGTGTGGCAGGGGCACTGAGGTAGCCAACCGCAGTGTGACCTCCCTCCAGAGAGGAGGGAGACTGGCCTTCGAGGTAAAATACAGGGGAATCTCTAAGGATGACTTAGGACAGCTCAAAGCTTTCTACACATCCTTGATCATTGTGGTACCCATCACATCTATGCAAAATACTTTTTCTGTAAAGACTTCATCTGTGGAGTCAGATACCTGAGGTCGAGCGTTGGCCACATCCAAGTCATGCAGGGTGACATCCTGAATAATTTCCTTTTTCTTGTGCACATCACCCTTTGGCAAGGGAACATACTCTTCAGCTTCAAGGTCAAATTCCGTAGCATAGATATCACACCTGCCCTGCCTCTAAGGAAAAGCAAAGAGAAACCCAGGTATAGAATTAGTTTCAGTGCTAAAACCTTGAGTGACATGAACTTGATAAAGGGTTGGGTTCACAATTCCAGTCCTGAAAGCTTCAGTTGACAATGCAGACATCCCACTCCCTGCTTAGCAACAGGCATACCCTATCTACTGATCAAAGCTCAAAAACTCTGTTGAAAAATACCTGATATTTGCAGTGGTAAGAGTATTCCACTCCTCTCTCCCCTTCTTTTAACCGTATGCAATTCTTGCTAAAGGACAAATCCAGCAGATTAACTAGAGATTGGGAGTACTGTTCAAGACTCCTTTGTAGGTGGGTGATTTATTATATGATACAAAATATTATGCTCATCCATTAAACAGCAAGTATCACTGTACACTACTTTCTAAATCAGATATGAAAAGAATGCTAACTAATGCACTACTCCCTTCTACATGTATATATCTTGTGGAGAAAATACCAGAGCGATAAAAGAAAAGATTAAATACACTGCACATGTCAGCCTGAAAATGACTAAAGTTGCTTGTTTTTTCTCCCCTTCCCTTAAAGATGTCTTGATCTTACAGAAAAGAAAACTCATCCAGACAGCATCAGTGATAGCTTCCTCGCCAGATGACCTTAATTGTGAACCAGATGACCACGTTCTTTCAGTGCAAGAGAGAATTTTCTCTCCAGATAAGGAAAACACTAGGCTCTAAAAAACTTACCATTGTAACCATTTCCTGTCAGTTAAGGTTAATAAATCGGAAAGCCTTCTGACAAAGGCAGAGGAAGGTCTGCAACAATACCTACACCTGCATAAAAGTTCAGGACTTTTACCTTGACGGCTCCACTGTTTGCCTCAATATAAATAACGTCACCAGTTTCCACTCGCTCCTTCTGCAGGCTCTCAAATATGCTCGGGTCCAGCTGGAGACAAACAAACATCACAGTTGGTCCAAACGGTTCCGTATTGTTATGGTAATCAAGGAAGGGGAATTCAGTCTAAAGCTCACCCCCACCAGACAAAATTAAACTGTGACTCCCCCAGCAATACCTCAAGGATTTTATAAAGCTGTAACGCTTGGGGTAGACAGAGAATACACCTGAAAGAAGATGCACAGAACTTTTTTACCAAACGATCTGCTACCTGAAGGAAGTGACAGCAAGTGCCAGAAACACAATACCAGTTACTATCACAGAGTGTAATGCGACGATATATTTATACCTAGGATGCAGCACGTATCTCGCTATTGCTATTTAACCACATAAAAAATCTGGCTATAACTCCTTGATTTCTTGAATCTGTATCCCCTGTGGAGCTGTGTGAGGGGGAGTGAATGTGGAACACGTTACATGGTTTAGTTCCTCTCAGTTCACATTTATTCACTATTGCTCTGCATTTTCTCGTTTTCAGGCAAACAAATGCAAGATGATACCTAATAGCAGAGGCAGCTTTCAGATCTCTCGTATTCTGACTGACAGGGAAATGGAACAACATGGACAGGGACTTGTACAAGAAAACAAAGGGAAGTGGGTCTGAGCTGGCAACATACCAGCTCAATTTCCAGTTCTCTATCAAATATTCACTAGAGCGCATCTCCCCACGTAGAAAGGTGGGATGTGACAGAAATAACAATTTATACTGAAGCAGGCAAGATTTCTCAAAACCAGCCTCAAAAATTCAGTTGAGAATCGGGAAAACAAAACCAAACAAGACCTTTCTCATATGTTTGTTATCATGAACACAAATTTATAGCTAGGGTCAGTGTGAGCATATCACAGACTGAGACAGATCCTAGTTCAGATTCCCAATTCAGCCCATTTTTCTGGGGTGCTAGTAAAGCTGCAAAACTGCATAGGGGATCTCTTCCTGCTTACATTCTCCTCTAACTCACTGAAGACATACAAACGTGTGCTGCCAAACAGAAAAATAACAGGGGCTGGTAACTGCCTGATGGGTTTATCCCCAGTTTGAATTAGGAGGAGACAAGATTAACATCTACATAAAGCAAATAAGTATATATGCTCAGGAGCAGGGTAAACTTGTCTGGCTAAAGAAAACAGCTTCCTTGCATCCCCACTCTACAGAGATAGGGATCAAATGCTTAAAATGGAAATATGGTAAAAATAGAAGCTGCAGATCTTGAGGAAATGTTTGAGCCTCCACCATACATACCTTCAACTGTTTGGTTCCCTTTGCGGTTTTGAGTCCTATAATAACATGGCTGATTGTTTTGCCATAACCCCCCATAGGATTTTCAGTCTCACATGGAGTTAGTTCTGTGACCTCTCCCTCATAAACCTCCTTGGTCTCTTTAATCCTCAACCCTGCAAGAAATTGTTTAGAATAGTTTCAACACATAAATCATTGGCTGTATACACTCAGGTGTCTGCTGCATGACTGCCAACAGAATGTAATGTATTATTAGGCTACATTACATTTGATGGTAGTTTTTTACATTTAAAAGTAGAAAGAGCAATTATTGTTTTCTTCTTCAGTATTGAGAACATTCATCCTGCGTCAAAGTTCAGCCCAACGTGAACTTGCAAAACAGTTCATTAAATGCTAAGAAATTATTTTTTTTCCACCCATTATTATTAGTTCTTGAAGCAAATGTTATTATCCTCCCTCTTTTACCTCTCCCAAAGAGGGCATTTGCTTCATTTGTTCCCTGACGCCAGAGACACAGTTCATCTTCTGAAACTAAAGGTAAGTGACACTAATATAACTGAGTTTTACACAATTTTTGTACCATCAGAAAAGCCCTGCAAAGTAAGGAAAAAGACAGAAGGGAAAAAAAAAGAGTAACTTCATAGAAAACTTCAAATTTTATCAACTGAGTTAAAAATAACATAAATTGGTTAACAGGTATTGTGTTAGAACCTCATAAATTTAAGAAAATGTTAATGTATCATTTAAAATATTTTTCAAGTTAATATCAAAAGGTGAGCTAGACAAAAGTTATCAGAATCTACTATAATGCAAATTTGAAACTATTTCAAAATAGCTGACAACGACAAACATTACTTTGTTGGTTTTCAGAGAGTTCAGCAATCATCACAGTATCTGGATATCTTCTATTCTAGCCACAACTATTGTAATTAACCAAGTTATTTTAAATCGATGAATAATACAGAGCTGAAGAGTTTTATGGTTAGACTGTCCAAAGAAAAACCACTATCACCACCACCACCACTACAAATATGCAGATGTTCTAACTGCATAAAAGTTCAAAGAACCCACATCTGAAGAGAGTCTATAAAGTATTTTATGAGACACACATGCCATACCAAAACTAATGAATGGGCTGTAACAAGATATAAGGAAGTCATCCTGCCCAGTCTGGGGCTATTAAGGCTTTATAAAACTTTCCTTGTTCCGTAACTTTTCATTTTGCTTTGAAACAGATCAGACACTTCACCAGTAATCTTGAGCTGCTGATAGGGAAATAGAAAGGACTGACAACTACGAGTCTGTCTCCCTCTACTGGACCCAAATTAAGGCTAGGATCTGAAGTGCGAGAAATAGGTTAATTGTGGATAACATGACAATTTCTTGGTAAGAAATGTTTGCTTTCTCTTATTTAGCACTACATTAACATTTCTAAATCAACTTAATGTCAGTATTTTATACATATATTTTTCAGACAAAGAAGAAGCCAAAACATCAGACAAAAAATTCACAAACCTTTGAGTTATAAGACCAGCAAAGTGTGCATCACACAGGCTACGCTGCAAGGAATGTGAAGCAGCATGAGAAAGTCTACAGGAAAACTGCTGGTGCTGAGAACTGGGCATTCACAGGTTTGGTTTCCTTTTTGTTTTGTTTTTAAACTTTCAGCACAAGCTCTATTCTGCTCTGAGAAACTGGAAGCCCATTTGTGTTTGGGGTGTGTTTTGCATGCTGCTAAAGCCCATCTTCCAGCTTCATTTCATTTGAAGAGAATCACATGCTCAGAGTCTGCAAAGCCGAGTCAGTAAGGGCAACCTAGAGATTTGCTTCAAAACTGTGCCTGTAATCTAACTAATGTGCTCCTAGAGACGTGCCTATAGGAAAATATTTACAGATTACACGATCTGGACAAAGGTAGTTGATGCTCTGGAGTTGCTGCTCATTATCCTTTGCTTTCAAATGAATCTGCACGTATCCATTAAGAACTTCATACCCAAAAGAGCTCCTGGACTTAAACAGAGAGATTTCCTACTTACAAATCAGAGGCACAAGTCTAAGATGGCAATTGTGGACTATTTCACGTTTGGATTCAATAGCACTATATGGAGTTACATAGTGCTTGTTTGATTTACTGGCAGTTACAGTTTGGAGACAGGCAACAGAGAGGCTATTTAAGTGGCTATTCCAGCAGTTATTTTTTACTGCAACTGAGCTCTAACATTAGCTACTGTCATCATCCCTGCCTGCTGCTAATAAGCTCTACACAGGATTCATATCTCTCAGCTGAAGTTTTTTTCCACCCATACAATTCCATCTTCTGATTTCCCACTCTGTCCTCTTATGCTTCTTACATATTATAAACTCTCTGCTGTACCCCAAACAGTACTTGGCCACGAGACAAAGTCAAGTCTGTTACTGAAAGATCCCAACAATAAAAATCCTGTAAACTTGGGAGTTACCCCCATTTCCTTATACAGTGATGGATCCAAACCAGACTCTTGTTTCCAAGAAAACAAAAAAGATTCTGTAAAAGAACTGATGTTAACATCCCTGATAATTTTATAAACTGAGGTGGCTAAACACCCAAAAGTAAAATACACAATACGAGCCACAGATGGCATATACAGAACCTGCTAATAAGGAATCATACCGAAAAACCCAAAACCAAACCAAACAAATCCTAAAGGAGTACTTTAGGTACCAACTGACATGTGAGCCTCAGGTGCACTTGCACCGACACTGCACAGCCGACACTGCACTGCACAGTCAAAATCCTTTTCTGAAAACGTACCCTTGTAAATTAATTATTTCTCAGGCAGGGAAGCTAAAACATTACTGAGATCTAAACATGATTAGAAAGTGTCCCATTACAAGAAATGGTGGTTACTAGTCCTTTAAAATATTTCAGAGATTTTTTTACACTGATAAAAAACCTCATTCAATAAAGGTTGTGTTATGAAAACGTGACACAGAATTCAACAGAAAGGAATAAAAGTGGTTCCATCTTTCATTAACACCAGTATTTGTTTAGAAGCGTGTGTCTATTGACATTCCGGGAATGCAGGGAACTAACAATGTAGCTGGCTGTTAAACCTCAGAGAGTTAAAATACTGCTGTCTCTAGAAATGACAACATGGATGGCAGAAGTTTCATCTGTTGGTTCAGGTTTCCAAATCTCTGACAGGGACCTTCATCACATCAAGGAAATACTGCAGACTACTCAGTCCCTGGCTTCCCTCCCCCAGCCCCTGCCAGATTCACAGTAACTAGGAGACCAGACTACTGAGAGTTTCTTTCTTATAAGTCAATGAAATACTTTTGTTTCACTGCAGAACTCAGAGACTTCTTTACCTTACTGCCACCAAATACTTAGATGAAGTCCAAAACATGAAAACATGGTACAGAAACCAGGAAAATTAACTGTTAATATATTCAGTACTAAAATCAGTAAGGCTCTCTTTAGCCAATCCTCAAACAAGGGCCACTTCTGGCTGCGTTTAGCAGCTGTTGGCAGCGATCACGTAAGAGATTTTAGATACTCGTTGAGGCTGTGTTGCAAGTTTAACCAATTTGCATCAAGCTTGTAAAAGCACTCTAGGACTGAGGAATACATAAAGTTCAAGTATTTATTTTGTTGGCATGGAACTTTCTTTGTGCTCATGGGAATACTGCGTCAGGCTAACACTGCCATCTGGGAGTCCCTGATTAAGACTTTTGGCTTAGTAGGGTGCAATCACTAAAATGAAAAAGAAGAGAGCATTTTTCTGTCTACAAGTATTTCTGCTAATGTAAAAGACTAAAAATGATTTTTCTTTCAGCTTTATTCAGAGTCACAATGTGAAGAGACTCTGGGGAAGCAGAACAGACCATAATCCAACAATTAAATTATGGTTTATAAACAGAAAACCTGACCACTAAGTGTGGAAGGGATTCACTAAATTAGGATCAGCACTGAAAAACAAGGACATACAATAATCTGAAAACTACCATGACCACTGAAACGTTTTTCCTTTTTAGATGAGTGGGGAAAAGCAAAGTAAGTGTCATGCAAATCCTTAATTCTTCTGGTTTTTTTCAGAAACTTACCAATTGCACGTCGAAAGTTTTCCATTAGAACTTCTGTTTTCTTGATCTCAGTGGAATAGACCTCACTTCCAACCATAGGACAAAAGGGAACTTTGCTTCCCAGTTCCTGAGCAATAGCTAAAGCCAAAGCAGTCTTAAAAAAAAAAATCAGAAACAAAACCCCCACACATCAGTTTTTATGAGAATTAACAAAGGATTGGTGCTGCACAAAGTTAAGTTTCCTCATCACATCACCTTCCATATATCAACTATTAATGTAAGACTAATCTGACGTGAATTTCTCACATATAACAACCCTCCTCCATCCAAAACAAGTTGGACGTATAGAGTGACTTTTAGCAAAGACTTATAACACACCTTAACGAAACAATACTGCATATTTGAATCTGACATTTGATAAAAAAGGCAAAAAGCCTTAAATAGCATGGTGAGGTTGGGGAACGACGACACATGGGACAGACACCAAAGCAAGAACTATTTAAGTGAAACAATAGTGCATATTTGAATCTGACATCTGATACAAAGGCAAAAAGCCTTAAATAGCACGGTGAGGTTGGGGAACGACGACATATGGGAAAGACACCAAAGCAAGAACTATTTAAGCTTTTATGAAAAGTTAACTTTTAAGACTCTTTTTCCTAGACCATATTACCTATGTGTTTGGTAACCTACAAGAGGTAGTTTCACACTAATGATGCCTGAACACACCACTAGACAGTGCCAATGTTGATGACACAGCAAAAATCTAAATATAAAGCAGGAAACTATGTCAACACATTGATAAAAAAAAATTCCAGTCGATGAAAACATTATACAACCACTACCTTAAAATGTTTTTGACAACAAATTAAACAGATTTGGGAATACTTTATTTCATATATAAAAAAGAAAAAGAATACCTTGCCGGTTCCAGGAGGTCCTGCCAACAGCAGCTCTGCCTGCCATTTTCTTGCTTTTGATCAGTTCCACTATAACCCCACAAGCCTGTAAGTTAAATAAGTATTTACAGGGTTAACAAAAATATTGCTGTATTAACTTTTGTTGCAGTATTACTGAACATGTTTAGAAATATGAGGTTTTGTAAACCCAATAAAAATAGAGGATTTCCATTTTACGCATGCAAAAAGCCAGGCAAGGTCAGAAAAATCTACTTTCTACAATCATTATATCCGGCACCGACACTGGAGAAAAAAGATGGATCGCCGACGACAAAACTCAGCCCAAGGGGGAGGGGAGCCATCGCCTGCCCTCGCTGCCGGCTAAGGCAGAGGTAGCGGCGCAAGGAGCAGCTGCGATTGCCCCGTCGCTCCTCGCACAGCGCAGAACGCACGCAGGGGCCCAGGCAGAAAGTTTCGCTGACTAACGGACCTGTAAGGACACCCAGCACAGATCGGGCCTGGCCCCCGCGCCGCCCGCGGC
>NW_010253567.1:0-716 GCF_000690775.1 Eurypyga helias
GGAGCAGGGGAGTGGCTGCTCCAAGAATCACCCTCTTGGGTCAGAGCCAGGAGCAGGTGGGAGAAGAAAAGCCAGAACTGGGGTACAGACCAATAGTATTCTGCTACCACCAATGGAGTTCACGTGCATGAGCCTTCTCTCTGGCCATAGCTTCAGATTCTGTGCTTGAGGGTGGTGACCTGACTCTGCCAACAGCTAAGCCCCCACCCAGCCACTTGCTCACAACTCCTGCAGTGGGATGAAGGAGGGAATCCGAAGGGGGAGAGTGAAAAAAGGTTATGAGTTGTGGTGGTGACAGTTTAATAAGAGCAGCAAAGCTGTGTGCACAAGCAAAGCTAAATAAGGAGCTCATGCCCTCCTTCCCATTGGCAGGCAGACATCCACCCACTCCTGGAAAGCAGAGCTTTCCCATGCATAGCCATGTTTGGGAAGACCGATGCCATAGCCCTGAACATCCCCTCTTTCTCCTTCTTTCCCTGAGCTTTTATTACTAAGCACAATGTTATAGGGTGTGGGATATCCCCTTTATCAGCTGGAGTCGGCTGTCCCCTGCCAGCCCCTTGCCCACCCACAGCCCACTCACTGGTGGACGACTTTTTAGAAGGGCCTGTAGTCACAGGACAAGGGGGAACAGGTTAAAGCTGAAAGAGGGGAGATTTATACACTGACATCAGGAAGAAGTTCTTCATGGAGGGGGTGGTGAGGGACTGGAAGGC
>NW_010253567.1:922-5183 GCF_000690775.1 Eurypyga helias
GAACATCAGCAACCCAAAACACAGCAGCACCCAGGCTGCTATGAAAAAAATTAACCCCAGCTAGAGGTGGTACAGTGTAACACATCTGGGTCAGGCTGAGAGGGGTGCTCCAGCCACTTCTACCATCTGATGTCCCTATTATGCCTCTGCCACCTCACAGCACTGGTAAAGTCACACCTGGTAGGAGACGGCTAAATTCTGTCTCCGAACTCTATTAAATCCATTGTAAACAGTCCCTGAGAACACTTTAAAATAATGGTCCATTATGTCAGCAATGCTTAATTAGAGTGGAACTGACAAATGCAGTCATCATGATTAATGTTATTATAATGAATACATCTGCAATTTTGTATAACACACAAAAATGTCTGGCTTTCCTGGAAACCCTCAGATACAGAGGCTGTCTTTTATATTCATAGGGATATAATAATTCCTCTGAAGGTATCTCATCATAATTTAGCATGAATTAATGTCCATTTATCACACTGTGTTACCCAGTGCAGCAATTTATCTAAATCCTATATATGCAATGTAGACTCTTCTCTAAGAATGCCAGATAATGGAGAAATCCTTTGTAGAAATACATTTACTGTACATCATTAATGCTCAGTGTGCTAAGTGGCCTTTAAATTAAACTAAGTTAAATAAACTCCTCTTTAATGTACCAGTGTAACTTTTTCATTAACAAACACATTAAGGCCTTTTTCATTTACATACAGCTGATGCAAGCATATGATACCAAAATGTTCAATTAGCAGAGCAAAATGTGATTCAGAGTGTCTATATGGTAAGAAAAGGCAGAAGAAGGTATGGTTGGCACGCCAACCTTGTGCTTTTAGATAACTGTATGCCGTCCTGCAGGACCTTGTGGTAGGTTTGTCTTTATAGCCCAACTCCAGGTCTGCCAGGAAGGTTGCTGCTTGTAGAAGGGCGATAGCTGCCAAGAAGGGGTAAAATCCCAAGTGAGGTTGCAGGCTCTCCCAGGATACACCATTTTCTACATGAGCAGTTGTCCAAGCTGCTGTGCCCACCTCCCTCCACACACCCCTGGGGAGCAACACAGCCTGCTCTGGGTGCTCCTCATTGAGGCACAGTCTGTGCCCACATCTGGGCTTTGAGAACTGATTTTAATGTAGACACACTCCTTTCCTGGGGAGGGGAACTCCAGCTGCACACCCCAGCCCCAACTGGGTTGCAGACATGATAACGGCAAAGGGCTTTGGCCACGTGTGGGGCAATCCCACCATCATGAGGAGCACATATGTTGGCATAGGGTTTCCTGCTTTCATTCCAGCCCCGTTCCTCGCACAGGGAACATTGGGAACCCTGACAGCAGACCCCTGCAGGTCAGAGTTAGAGGGGGGTCTCCTCCAGCCGAGTAACAAATCCCCCGAGCAGCACATTGCCGATGACGCCCCAAGCAAACCTCTGAGTCTTGGCTTTCATCTTGCTTGTCTCAACAGCTTCTTCATGTGCTAATTTGGGAGACTGTCAAATAAACCAGAAGGTGCAGGATTGTTTGGCTCAGTGACTGACTGAAGACTGTGGGTTTAAATTCACTGACTAAAAAAATCATGCTGATTACTAGGCTATAAAAGGTGTCGAATTAAGTACATTTACTGTGCCTGCTCAGAGGGAAGAGGTAGTGGAAGAAGTCTTGAATACCAATCAGAGCAAGCAGCACATAAAACAAGGGGAGGATAAAACTTCTGGAAAATGGAGTGTTCAGAGCAGAAAAAAAAAGGAATACAATTTTTATATCTGAGTTTCTCTACTGGAAACAAACGATCATGAAGGTGCAAGCTCTCCTCTGAGAAGACCAAGGTGAAATGCCTGTGCAAAGAGCGTACACCCCTGCTTCTCCCTTGGTTTTTATATTGCAGATAATAAAAAGGAAACCTTTGCTAGCAGCTCTCCCGTGAGCACCAGTGGAAATGTGCTTGCAGCCATGGAAGCCTCTTGCTTCTCAGGGCAACTTCCCTCCATCCCTCCAGTTTGCCAGCACACAGAGGAGGACGAGAAGGAGGAGGAAGAAGAGGAGGGGCACAGTTTCTTGTGCAGAGCTATTTTGGTGTGTGGTTGTGCATGCTCTTGCCTGATGGATTCTGCTCTGGACTGGGTTCTGACACCAGACTACCACATGAGCTGCTTCTCCTGAAATGAGTTCAGGATTTGGTCCCTTGGTGCTTTTTTGGGAATGGCAGGTTGTCTGGTTGGTTGATTGGCTGATATTTTTTGCAACACATCAGATTTCAGAGCTGAATTTTAGCAGTTAGGGAAGTGAGATTGTGTGTATTATGTGTGCTAAACACAACCATGTAAAGCTTTTGTAAGCAATATAGGAATTACCTAAACCACCAGCTCCCAAAAACTAGAAAGATGTGTGGCTGAAGGATTGCTTTAAAATATCTCCTTTTCTTTTGGCCCTTCCTTTAGTATCCAATGCTTCATGGACAGTACAACTCCATGCAGACCTTCTGCCAGTATGCCACTTTTAACCCTGTGCAATCACCCACTTCATATACTTTGTACGGCACTAATAGCCCTCCAAATTCATGGATCGCTGTCACTCTCCTCTGGAAACAAGTACCTAATCCAGAAAAGATCACCCTGGAATTAAACTTGTGCCATTTCCAAAAGGATGAAGGGTTTAAACAAGCAGGTTTAAACTTTCACCTTTGTGCCATCACTCCAGCAAGCATACGATAGAAAAAGAGTGGCACCATGGAAACAAAATGAGTTGTGAAAACTCTGTGGTCTGGGAGATGGAGCGGGTGAGGCAGGGAGACACCATGCTGGATTGCCCCCAGGTTATCATGTCACAGATCTAGTCTGAAACAGAAACATCTCTGGTGGATGGAGGTAATATTGACCCACAGCCCTAAAGACACTAAAATCCCAGTGGAGACTTATCTTTTCGTTCTAATAAAAATTTGAGTAAACGTAGCAGAAGTGGGGAAATACCTTCTCAGTCATCCAAGCCATGGCATGTATTTCAGATATGAGCAGATGCTGGGTTCAGGTCACTCCTCCTCTTGTTGACATCAAGAAAGGGCTGCTACAGGCCAGTAGCTTAGGCTCAGAGCACGGCAGTGGAGTCAGGAGTGTGCCCATATCAGCAAACCAAAGCTACTTGTCTGCAGGGTGATGCCTTCCTCTCCCATTGCAGTGATGATATTGCTGTCAGTATGATACTGGGCATCCTGACCTAAGGAGTTAGCTTACATTAGCCTTAATTAGCTGATAATGAATAGGACACTGTGCTGTTTGAAGTCCCTGTTCTCTGGACCTTGACCATACAGGACTGATTGTTTATAGGATGAATTATTTGACAACCTGTAAGACAACTATCCCACTGGCCACCTGGGCAACAGAAGTTACTTTTAGGGTGTCCTGAAGAGAACTGCCTTCCTTATAATACTAAAAATCACACCCGCAGGTCAAGAAGACCCTAGCCCAGGTGAAGATCCTTCCCCTGAGCATGTGTATTAGCTACAACTAGATTAGATAATTGTATGTAAATTCATAACCAATCAAGAATAGATAGGAGGTACTAATATGATAACAGTGATGTAAAATGTGTATAAAAGACATCATAGTGATGATTTCTGGTGTGCTTGATCTGTGGAAAATCCACCCAGCACCCAGGCCTGAATAAACATACTGTCTCTCCTGAGATTGCGCGAATTGGTCTGTCGCACACCGGGTAATGAATCTGCTTTTTGGACAAAAAAACCACCACAAACAAGAACATGGGCTATGTTAATCAGCCCTGGTTGCTGTCTGGAAGATAAAGTTTTACAAATAGAAAGAAAAGGGGGGATTTGATATGGGAAACTGGCTTTTAGTTCGAATTTGTTATAACATTAGTTTAACTTTGTAGCTTTAAAGCCATGCCGAGGCACAGGTTAACCACCAATGTTAGTTTGGTTCTGCTTTTGTATTGCTTTAATACTTTGTTCTGAAGCCATAACTCTCTGTCCTAGCTGTCCTGTAACACGCCCCATGATCTTATACAAACCACTCGTCTTGTACAAACCACTGATCCAGTAAAAAACCAGTTTCGCCTGACCACATGCGTAGGGAACAAGGACTTCGCAACAAAAATGGCAGGGCGTGAAAAGTGCACCGTGACGAAGACCTACAGCCTTCATCCCAACAATCACCTAAAGCGATCACCAGAATAAACTACGCAGGTGCAAACAGGAGGAGTCCGGGGTGTCACATATGCTAATGACTTCTCAGAACTAATTATAATAAC
>NW_010253567.1:5273-9211 GCF_000690775.1 Eurypyga helias
GTGCAAGTTAAGCTATCCCCCTTGCACCCGGCGCTGTAATAAACACACCTGCTTTATAACTCTTCGTGAGTTGTAGGGTTTGTTTCTGCACGTCAATATAAAAACTAACGTGATGCTGAGGGCAAATACTAATGGAGATTTTTTTTCCATTTTTTCATAATTAGACAGAGAATCTAGGGCTCAGATGGGCATCCCACTGCTAAGGTTGGTGAGTCATATATTGTTGGAAACAGGAGAGCACAGGTGGAAAGAAAGAGAAATGGCTTAGGGTTTGCAGAACAGGTACAGCTAGAAGATAGAGAATGACCTGAGTTTGGAGTTTAAATTCTTCATTTCCTCTTCTCACTCCAGAAAACAAACCACATCAGGTGTGGAAGATGAAGGAGAAGCAGAGGGTCATATGGATTTGTCATGAAACTGCTGTATACAGAGAACAACCTGAGAGTTTTGGTATCCTAGATGAAAGCCTCCAATAAAATTGGTCTTTCAGTCCCTTCAAGCAGAAGTGATGGTACAGTATACCAGGACCCATGGCCCAAAATGGGGCAAAGGCAGCAACATTTGGTACTAGGAACACTATTAGGTGAACAATTGCTTCATTTCATTTGGATGCTGGAGACTCCAGGACCTGTGTGACATTTTGTAGTGGAGTGGGAATGAACAAGCGTTACAGCTTCTACACATCTCCACACCTCCATTTCTTCTTATACTCCTTGTCTACTAAGGAGGATGATAGCAGGGCACATGTCTGTTCCTGTACATCCTATAGCAGGGTCTTCACCCTCGCTGGGCTTCTAGAGCTCCTGAGACACAGCAGTTAGCAGGAAATTCTGGTTTTGGAGCTGTTTTTCATGGCTTAGTGCTAACACCATCATGTTACCATGTTTCAATTTTTGTCCTTTCCTTTTATCTATTTCAATCTTATTTTGGCTAAGAATGAAAACCAGGAGGTGCCCACTCTGTTGCTGTTAACAAAGAGCAGTGGTGCAATGGTAGTTAAAGACACATACATTAAATACTCTGAGCTCTCAATACAAAGAAAGTAATGCATTGCTCCAGCAGTGACCATCACAACCTGTGTCTCATAGGATCTGCATGGGGATGTGCTGGCATGTGCCAAAAGCAAAGAGACCAAGCTAAAGCCATGTTGAAGAACATAGGCTCACTTGACAAGATCCAGACAGGACCAGAGCACCTGAGCAGTTAAGATACATGACAGGTCTTCATTTTATACTGGTACTTTTCTTGGCATTAGGAGAACTGAGGCCTAGAAGGACTTACTGGATTCTATGACTGCTATATTCAGTATGGCAGCCAACAGTTCAGATTCCCCAGCTGAATTGTGGCTACTTAGATGGCCAAAGGCAAAAAGGTAATTCCATAGAAGTGGCCAAGATATGCCCTCATAGATGACACCAGGGCTCTGGATGCATATGGATGATGCTCTGAGGCACTCTGACCTGCAGGTCAACACCACTACAGCAACACTAAGACCAGCACCTCTCATAGATGGGCTGAATATGGCCCTTATATCTGTCCTGTGGCAGTCACAGACTCAGCCAACTCTCTTGAATATCAGTGCCAGACTAGGTGTCAGGAGAGTGCCTGAAATCAGCTGAAAGATTCACAGAATCACAGGATGGCTGAAATTCCAATCAGACTCCCTGAAGGTGATCTGGCTCAAGCCCCAGCTCAAGCAAGGAGACCTAGAGCAAGTTGCCCAGGACCATATCCAGACAGCTTTTGAGTATCTCCGAAGAAGGAGAGTCCACAACATCCCAGGGCAGCCTGTGCCAGTGCTTGGTCACCTTCACAGGTAAAAAGTGTTTCCAGGTGTTCAGAGGGAGCCTCCTGTGTTTCCGTGTCTGCCTATGGCCTTTGGTCCTGTCACTGGGCACCACTGGGAAGAGCCTAGCTCTCTCATCTTCATTCCGCCCATGAGGTATTTGTACTTAGTGATGAGACAGCCCTGAAGAAGACCCAGCTCAGCCTTTCCTCATAAGAGAGGTGGTCCAGTCCTTTCAGCATCTTAGTTGCCCTTCACTGGACTATCTCCAGCATGTCCGTGTCCCTCTGGTACTGGGGAGCCCAGAGCTGGACACAGAGGAAGTCACTACAGACCCAACAAGGAAACTCTTTCTCCCTCGCATGAAATATCTGCTGACTGGTTTTGCTAGATTTCTTCCTCATTTAGCTGTGAGCAGGTGCCAATGTGTGGATGATTTTTCAATATATTATCACCTTCTTGTATAGTCAATGAAAATTTAAATTAGAAGACCTTTGTTGATTCTTTAAATTCTATTATACCTAGACATCAATGTTTACAACCCTGTAAAATTAAGCATTTTAAGATATGACCAGACCATAATAGCATTTTGCAAGATGCCTTTTTTTTCCCCTGATGTGATTTGTGTGTTTTTAAATACTCCACTTTCTGTTTTCTGTGTCATGACATGCATTTCAAAAATAGCATGCATGCTGTCCCTGTTGTACATCCTCCCTTGCTGCATTACAGCCAGTTCTGGCTGGTTCATATCCCTGCTTCTGACTGTAAGCACTATAGACCCAGCTATCAAAATTATTCTCTAGTGTATTCATCTTTTTAACTATTATAAAAGGAAGTCTCAAAACTGCCACACGTGTTGCTCACTAATCCAGAACTAATGTGACCAATATGAAACTCTGACTTTGTATATCCACATATTGTCAGTGGAAGAGTAGCACTGTGCTAGCAGTGGAGGTTTTCATACTGCACAGGAAAAAAATATGTAAATACAACAATCAGCTTCAATGTAACAACTAAAATAACTTTTAATTGTTTTCCCTTCACTTATATTTTCTGCTCGGCTGACTTTGGTAATGGCTCCTGGAAAGGCCAGCTCAACAGTTTTTGTTGTTAATCAAGAACAGTAATTGTATAAGTTATAAAGACACAAGATGATTCTTTACTGGATAGGATAGCAACTTCCAGAAAATGCAAAGTAGTTTTTTTAATGCTTTTTGATTAGTAATTTGTAAGATAGCCATCTGAGTAAACAAGGTTCCCCAAGAGGTGTTGGGAATCCAGACTCAAAGAAGGGTTTGTCCTCATCTTCCTGGTGCAGCAGATGCTGTTTCAGAAGAAGGGTTCTCATAGGTCACCACTGGCTTGTGGCGGACCAGCTATACTAGCTCTGCCTCTGTTCAGGACCCACCCTGCAACCAAGGAAAGTGGTAGGAAGATGTCCTACCTACCCTTGATGCTGTGATCAGTATCATGACAAGCACCATGAGGGTAACATAGACAGCCCTAGGAAGGTCCCATTGGTCCTAAGATGCTGGGGCAGGATGCTGGGTCATGTCACAAGTCCAGCTGACTTGAAATATTAGTTCTGTCTTGTCCACCAGCTTGTAGCCTAAAGCCCACTTGGTTTCCCTTCTCAGGCACAGCACAAGGGCATGCCCTGCCAACCCACCTGTGCATTTCACCCTCCCTACAAAACAGTTTGGCAGGATGTACTATGATATTGGGGACTGACTGCTGGGTGTAAGAAGGGGACATCTTTCTGGGGAGTTTTGCACCAAAGTGTTCAACTTTCTATGGAAACAGCTACTGGAGCTGCCTCATAGCCCACCAAAGGCATTGGAGCTGCCTCGCAGCCCACCACAGATACTGGAGCTGCCTCACAGCCCATTGCTGCATCAACTTCTATCTGCAGTCCCAAAACAAATCGTGGTTGCCCTTGTTTGAAGGGCAAGAAGGCTGCCCTTTGGTTTGCTGGGACAAGAAGCATATTCAGACCCTCGACAGAATGAGACTGAGATGAGGATGAACAAACCCTGACATCAGTGACAGTGTCCACTTTGCCATCACCCCTCTCATCCAAAATTCATCCCTATAAGCTGCTCCCGTGCTCCCCATATGGTGGGGAACTATTTGCATAGAATCATAGAATCAT
>NW_010253568.1:0-2787 GCF_000690775.1 Eurypyga helias
ACCCAGCCTGTACTTGTATTTGTGACTGCTGCAACCCAGGTGCAGAAGTCTTCTTTAGACACTCTCTGTAATTTCTTTCATCCATTGATGGGTTTGAATATCCGTATGGGTTAAGGCTGTGGAAGCTCTGTCAAGATTCCAGCAACTTGCCCCGACTGGAATGTGTATCAAGTTTTCCAGTCACTTCCTCACTTCCCTTCTATCTTATTTTAAATTAAAAAGATACATAAATCCATCAGAGAACAGGACTCAAAGTGTGAAGTATTCAACCCCAGCTTAAACAAAAAAGCCCACATAAAAAGGATTTAAAATTAAGTTTCGTATGGCAAAACAGCACTCATCATGGAGCAATTTTACTTTGTCAACTTTGAATATATTATATGTAATCTAATTTTAGATTTGCAACAGAGTGGGTCTTTTCACTTCAAGAGGCATTCAAATCTTAGAAAACAAGTTAAGTTATTCTTGTTTGACAAGCTTCTCACTGTCCTGCCTTGTATAAAGCAAATGAGACTGAATACTCTACTGAAAAGGTTTGATACTTTGTTTTTTTCACACAAATTCTCCAACAAAACATTTTTGTTTACAGATTTTCTAAAGGAGGTACCACATCAAAAAGTAAGAAATTATAATAAAATTAAGTCAAAAATATATCTGCTGAGTAAGAGGGGTGGTAAGTAGTGGCACCTATCTGCCAAGCTGGATCTGTGTTATGGGCATCAAACAAATCCTGAACAGAAAGTATTTAAAATATTTTGCAAATGGTGTTTTGGTTTGCACATTTGTATTCCTAAACCCCTAAACTGAGACCACATTACCTTTCCAGAAGAAACATTACTTATTTACAGATCTCATCTCCTATTAAGAAAAAAAAAAAAGGCGCAATTAGGACGTCTCTATCTGTTTCAGAGCTAGGAGAGACAAGCACTGGCTGAAGAAGCAAAGCACAGCATGAGGTAAGCAAGCTTCAACAGTGAACGTTACTCACGGTTACCTTCTCGTAAGAACATGCAGACTACAAAAAAAAAAGAAAGTCCTGTCACTTACTAAAAATATCTTTTTATCACCTGCAGTTTGAATACCAACCTCCTCCCTGCTCTCTTCCCATCCTGAAATAGAGAAAAATGGAAAGGGAAATATTGCATTGTTTACAATGGGTAGTGCACAATGAATGACAGTCACCACAGAAAAGTCCCAGGGTTTCCCACAAAAAACTGCCCATGAAAGACGTTGTGGGATCCTCTCGAACATGCAGTGCTATAAAACAGCAAAATAGTTTTCTCTTTTATCACAGGACATTTCACTCTCCCCACCCCTTAAAAATTTAAAATAACCTTTCCCACCTACACTTGCACATTGTCACAACCGTAGATTAGCTGCATACCAACCTAGCTTGCCGTAGCCAGATCCAAGTGAAATCTGAAAATGGCTAGAAGCTATCCATATGAGCATTTTTGTATCACGCAAGAAAAAGGGTCGGTCAACAACAACCTCATTAGTTCTGCTAAACGACGAGACGACTGCTTTACTTACGAGAATGTACAGGCTGTTCTTGCGCACAGCAAGAGAATGATGTACTCGTGTACAGCTGATCCACTCCACCAACAGGTTGTGGAAGGAAGACGTATCAACTTCGCACACAGCATCTTCTATATGAGAATTCACATAGATTGCGATGGCTTTAAACTGGCATTAACATACATGTTACAGTTTACTAGTCTGCAGATGAGTTTTTCTCCACCAAAATATTCCTATTCCAGTGTTGAAACTGTTACAAATAATGATTTAATGAACTCCCAAGTTTGACAGCTCTAGTCTCCTCACTACCAAATGAATAAAATCTACCAAATTCCATCTCATTTATTTCACTTCCAAGACATAAAATTGAAACTGTGAAGGTTTTTACACAATAGTCTTTTAGAATAAACTTTTAAGATACAAAGAATTACCAAAAAAAAAAAAAAGTATTATCTAATTGTCACGAATAATAGTATATTCAGAAGCAGAATTTTGCTCTCATACCATGAACCAAGATCTCAGTTTACCCTACTGAGTGACACCGTAAAGGTTGCTCTAAAGCTACTGAAAGGAAGCTGCTTCGTTACTTTTGTGATGCATTTTATCAGTGTATGGGGTTTACAAGGGAAAGTGTTGTAACAGGGTGTCTGCAAGGACAGAAGCTGTCCCCATGTCAGACACAGACAGTTCCAGCCATTTCTAAGACACCCACCACTGGCCTAAGCTGAGCCCACCAGTGACGCTGGCAGTGATTCTGTAACAACATACTTGAGAAGGGGTAAAAAAAGCAGTGCAAGAATAGCTTGGAGGGAGGAATAAGAAAATGTGAAAGAAACAGCCCTGCAGACCCCCAGAGCAGTGAAGAAGGAGGGGGAGGAGGTGCTCCAGGCGCTGAAGCAGATTCCCCTGCAGCCCCTGGAGAAGATCATGGTGATGCACAGTCCCCCTACAGCCCATGGAGGACCACACCAGAGCAGATATCCACCCTGCAGCCTGTGGAGAACCCCATGCCAGAGCAGGCAGAGGTGACCTGAAGGAAGCTGTGACCCTGTGAAGAGCCCAAGCAGGAGCAGGTTTTCTGGAAGGGCCTATGGCACCATGGGGAACCCATGCTGGAGCAGTCTGCTCCTGCAGGACTGCACCCCATGGAAACGACCCACACTGGAGCCATTCTTGATGAACTGCATCACATGGGAAGGCCACATCACTGGAAAAGTTTGGGAAGGACTATATCCCATGGGAGAGACACCACACCAGAGCAGGGGAAGA
>NW_010253568.1:2812-9886 GCF_000690775.1 Eurypyga helias
GAACTGACCCAACCCCGCTGCCTCATCCCCCTGTGTCACTCACAGGTGGGATGTAGAAGAGTCAGGTGTGAAGCTGACCCTGAGAAGAAGGGGTGGGTGGAAAGTGGTTTTAGTTTTGTTTTTATTACTCACTGTCATACTCTGTTATTAATTGGTAACAAATTAATTTTTCCCTAATTCAAGCCTGTTTTGCCCATGATGGTAATTGCTGAGTGATCTCCCTGTCCGTATCTTGACACATAAACTTTTCACTGTATTTTCTCCCCCTATCCAGTTGGGAAGGCAGAATAGTAGAGTCGCTTGGTGGGCAGCTAACAGCCAGCTAAGGTCAACCCACCAATCTGGGATTAAATATGCCTTTTCCATTCAGGAAGCCCCTCTGCTGAGATGCGTATTTCACCCTGAACATGCAGCCAACAGGCAAGTGGAAAATTAGTACCTACATTCAGTCATTCCCATAACCCAAACCCAAAGCCTTTTGGACCAGTGGCACCCCTCAGTTCTTCCCTCCAGCATGAAAACTGGAACTCTGCAAAAAGAAGGATTTGCTCACAGACTATGCAGAATACTTTTGTACTCTAAATATCTGTGAATTTTAGATTGTTTGTTAGGTTTTGGGTTTTTTTTTTAAGAACAAACAGGTTTTGCTTAAATATGATGAGATACCTTTTCTTTCTCAATGTCTTTGGTGACATAGGCCAGGATACTCACCTTAAAATGCTTACTGACCAAAGAACAAATAATGTCTACTCCAAAATTACTATGAACATTTCTATCTCAGAAACTGCCACCATCATATATGACCAAAAAAGGAAGGAAATCACACATAGATAGCTTTAAGAAATATCGAGCATCTGGAAGATGCCTCCCTTTTTCTTAATAGGAAAGTGAAGGTATTCAGCGTGTCTGACATAAGGTCAAGGGAAGGAAACAAAGAAATTTTTTTAAATGTTCAAAAAATAAATTCTTTTTAATTACTACTGCTATCCTTTTCCTCTCTAATCTTCTAAGTCAAGCACTGAACATCTGCAATGCTTTGCAAAGAGATTAAATAGTAAGGCACACATGGATAGCATAGACAGATGTCCTTCAGTTTGTGTCTGCTAACCTGCCTCAAGTATTTTTGAAAGATAAATATATGTGTAAGCACATTTTCCTTCACCATCCTGCTCACACATACTCTATAACATCTGAATTAAAGAATCGGTGATATCACATGAAATCCTTGTAATTTTCATTCCACTTTATTTACTAAAAAAAAAAAACAACCCACCGCTCGCTACCCCAAAACAGCATTTCATGAATGATTGCACAACACACCACTCCTTGGATTATAACTCTTCATTAGAAGTGAGCTTGAAGTCGTTACCTGAATGTCCACACAAACCAGGAGCTCTATGAAGGGCAGCAGGTTTGGGTAAACTCCTTCAAACAAAGTGCTCTGGCTGGCCCAGTGAGCAAACTGAAGGCTAAGCAAAACCTACTTACATACATATTTTGTAATGTTTGGCTTATTTTTGCCAAAACACTCACACTGTGAAGATACAAAACTATAATGCTTACAGTTGTGTGGGGAAAAGTGCAGACAACCGAGGAGACCTGAGAACTCATCAGAACATAAGTTCTGCAAGGCCTGCCTGCCCTTTTCTTTGGTTAGCAAGGCAGAAATTCAACACTGGAAGCCACCCATGCAACTCTTTACAGATTGGGTATGTCATTGCACCCTTTCCATATGAACAAACTCCACCAGGGCTGTTGAAGGGAGCTGCCATGCCAGGCAGGTAAGAGGGAGAGGAGAGCCAAAGGAACACTGGATTGACCCAACATCATCTTCTCCAGTAGCGGCCTAGGGATGGGACAACCTCATTCCTGGAAAATGTCAATCCTTCTTTTATGAATATCAGGTCATGCTGTTCATCAGTTAAGCTTACACAACACACATGGGATGCAACAGAAATACATTGTACAGCTGCCTCCCTCAAGCAAGTCCCACAAGGAGAGCATGAAAACATAGCCAGGACTCGTATGGAATGCTCACTGGAGGACAGCAGCTTTGTCTTTGGGTATTACACAAAGTATTCCAAACCTACTTTTTTTTCTCCTCCTCTCAAATAACGCTCCGTTTCTTTAGGCCTAATTACTCGCCCTGTATATTGCAAATCTGGAAATCTTGGTCCTGGAATGTTACAGGTATCTGCAGAAGAATCTCTGCTTCAAGATAAATGCTTTTAACTATTGCAATAATTCAGCTTTCCTGAGTAATGGAGAAGTAGACTGTTTTTCAGACTTCCATTTTTTAAATGTATTTAAATCAAATCTTGCACAGAAAAAGAAAAAAAAGACATTTTAACAGAAAAAGGGAACTCAGTGGTCACCAATAGGTTCCTATAATCTTGTTACAGGAACCTGCAATTGATAGGACTGAACCATTTCAACATACCAGAGGTGGATTCACCAATCCCACAAAGAAAACGTTATTCAGCACTGTCAGTCACGTCAAAAAAAAAAAGTTCCATTCAAGAAATTGGTTAAAGGCTCCCAAGAAATCTTGCATTTCTCATATTACCCAGTTGATATGCACACATGAAAGACAGTAAGGGTAGAAATAAGGCAGTGATACACATAAGTTGTTAGTTTGTATGAATAAGATAGGTAGCTTCTATGAGTATTTATCTACATTGTCTGAAAACCACAGAATCATAGAATGGTTTGGGTTGGAAGGGACCTTAAAGATCATCTAGTAATAAATTACGTACTTGCAGATGGTGCCTAAACTGAACTCTCAAACACTACTCATTACAATATTAAAATTGCCAGCAAGCTGAAAAGTATTTCCTGAACAAATATTGTCCACTTGTAAGGAAGATGAGAAGAAGGATAATTGAGGAAAAAAGAGACACCAGCCATGTGATAACATGTGTTAGCTCTAGACAAGGAAAGGGAGGCTTACCTCTACAAAAACACATGGACTAGTAAAACCCCTAAAGTTGTTTTCAAAGCTGTGTTTCCATTTTAGTCATGCTCTTCCATTTGCCCTTTTGTTTTTTTTTATTCCTGCCTCAAGCTAGATGAAACCTTTGGAGGAAAAAAAAAAAAAAAGCCATTTTCCACACATATACTCCACACAGACCTAAACTGTTGTCTGAAAAAGAACAATCACACTTCAAAACGCTTGAAAAATAAATATTTCTAGGTGTTACATTTTTATAGGTTTATGGTTTTTAATAGGTTTCTTAAAGATATTTTTCTTCAGGAGTCACCGGCTTGACATGTGGCTGATGCTTATTTTAAGGAACCAAATTAAGCTGGCTACAGTCATGCTGAGAAGTCATAGAGAGCTCAGAAAGGAACATGTTTGTAAAGGTGAAGAGTAACTGTGTGAACTCTCTGCCAACTGCCAAACAAGCAGCAACACAGCCAAAATAAAATTTAAAAGAGGAAAAAAAACCCTCTCTGTAATACTGGTAATACCAACAGTTCAGTGAGATTTTGTTAGCATGGTCTGATACATCCGCAATGGGAGATTCCTCTCCAGGCTTCTTATAAGCAATGGAAAAATTCACCCACATGATATTGGTACGCTATTTGTTTCATCTTCCCAATTCAAAAGTTACTGACAATAACACTTGACACCTAAATTTGACTTAGGTACATTTTCCTAAGTCAATTTACAGAAGATTTGCTAAACATTAGCCCAAATGCATCCTGATTTATTTATACAGTTCAGTAAGATTTCTAGAGCTGACATTTCAGTACTTGCAGGATATAAGACAAAAGACCAGTATGTAATATAAGTCTGAGATTTATCCTTATAACTCTGAATCTATTTAAAGCTTCAAGGCAATTATTGGCCAATAATACACTAGAACCCCTTTAAAAATGGTAGGCAGCTGGCAGCTTTCACTAACAAAAGATAGGATTAGAGAACCAGAATTGCATCCATTGAAAGATGTGACTCTTAATTTTCCCCGATGAGTCACATGCCTTTTAAGATATTAACTCACTTTGAATTATTTGAGAAAGGATTATAAAATAATATTAAGCCAATTTAATTTTATTCGCCTAACTAGTAAATAACACATTTAAATAACAGCACAGAAAGGAAATTGAACCTAAAAATATTTCCAATATAGGCTCTTTTGTTAATCTATGTCTAAGTTTCCTGCTGTTCTTCCTCTGTAATTGAATGGCAACTAAGAAATACTACATGATTATACACTTTATTGTAAAATATACAATTAGAAAATTCTGGTGAGTGATATGTAATAAAAATAATTCATCTTTTTAAATTCATGTTAGTAAAGTTCAAGCACATGAATTTTTCAAAATACCAAAAAAAAAAAAATTTCATTTCAAATATTCACTTCTCTCAGGATTCAATGACAACAGATGTTAATGCAATCACAGAACGGTTGAGGCTGGAAGGGATGTCTAGAGGTCATCTGGACCAAAAAAAACCCCTGCCCACTTGTCTCCTGTGCCCACTGCCTCTTGGAAGGAAGAAAAATTTTATACATGAACACTGTATGATGCACAAAATAAGATCATATTCTAGACTTAAAATAGTGTTGGTTAATGAATTCGTGCTTCAACTTTTTAGGTCTCCTTTCCAGCAGTTTCCTTTTTCTTTATGCTGGTAGACTTGGAGACTCATTGTGCCTCTCCTCATACTCTCTCTTCCATTGTGAACTGAAAGTACCGTGCTAAAATAACACAGCACTCACTTTGAAGCCATGATGTTACATACCAGTCTACCATTAGTGGTCCCTTGGACTAGAATCTTACTTTAGTTCCCGCTTTTGCTTATGAGTTTAAAAGCAGAAAGCCAGCAAAAAAAATACTGAATACTAAGGACTAGGGCAGAGGCTACGTCTTGAGACATGAAAACAGATGTTATAGGGTGTAACTGGATTAAGGTTTCTGTCCTTAAATACTTGGAGGCCTTGAAAAAGCTTCAAAAATGCTCCATATCTTTTCCAGTGTAATTACCATTCAGATAAACTCACACTTACCAAGTTAAGTACAGAATTCAACTCATTATAGACACCAGTTAGCAATCCTTTTGTCACTGTCCTCTCATCATGAAATACAAGGGCTTAGCAGTACAATCTCAGTAAACTAATTATGCTCCTCACTGTATTTACATGCTTAAGTATGTTTAAAATTATCAAACACTATTTGACTATAGAGAACATATTCTGATTTGTGCTTTATTTTTTTACTTCCACAAAGCTTATTAGTTGGAGACGAATAGCCACAAGAACAGAAGTTTAGAAAATTAATAATAAAAGAAAATAAAAATTGAATGCTAATAACACAGTTATTGAAAGGCCAGGCTACTGCACAACCTGCTTCCAACCTTCAAATTACTGTAAGTGACCACTAAAGACTACGACAGCATCTAAAATCTACAACCTTCGCAGGCATTTTGTTAACTCTCAGCCTTCTTCACCTATTAAAAGATTAATGCCCCGCACCCCAAAGAGCCAAAGCAATATCCTCTATTGTTTCTAATAGCCGGCCTTTTTTCTTTAAGTGGAAAGGGAATAAGCAGAGAAGAGAGAAGCCTTACTTAAAAGCATGCATTTTTCTTGCTCTGCCCTTAACGTTGGTTTTCTCGGCATTAGCTTCCAGGAACCCACTTTTGTTTTCTCAGCTTTTTTCTGATGACAAGTCATGTTGTGATAAGTCATATCAGGCTTCATCAGTCATGCAGCAAATACACTAAAATGCTGAAAAACACTTTTCCCCTCAAAGCCGTACTAACAGCAGTAAAGAATTTAAAAGAAGTTTCATAGGAATAAAGTATGCCTGCATGGTCTATCAAAAGAAGGTACAGCATTAATGGTCAGTTTAATCCCTATGTTAATTCTGGTTATTCACTGGAGCTGAGCATTTCTGATGCTTGTCTAAGAAGGTAATTCAGTCTTTTTTGTTTTGCTTAGTTTTAGGGTTCTCTTAAGTCTCTGGATAAAGAGGAGGTGATGCCTCAAAACCCATCTGCTAAAGGCAAAAGCAATAGATTTGAGCAACACATCTGTGCATATACAGAAGTGAACCCAGAAGATGTTCAGTTCTGTACATCACATACTTTAACTATCTCTCCTGCTAGCTGACTAGAAGTAATACTCCACTACAACCACAAAGTAGAGCTTTCAGAGTTCTCCTCCAAAAAAACAATAGTACAAATAACACACAAGATACTTTAAAACATGGAGAACTATGATCAAACAGTAACAACCTTCACATAGGGAAGACAGCAACAATACATTACAAGAATTCTGTAAAATTAATGTGAGTAAAATACAGTCTTCCTGAAATAGATAGTGCATACAACCTGATACATACCTGGAAAGGAAGAAAACAGGAGAATTAAGGGGGGCTTTAACCCCCAAAAACTTAGATGATGCAATATTCATTCCCCTGTATGGGTGGGTTGACCTTGGCTGGAGGGCAGGTGCCCACCAAAGCTGCAGTGTTACTGCCCTCCTCAGCTGGGAAGAGAGAGAGACTGTAAGGAAAGGCTCATGGGTAGAGGATACCCCAGCAACTACTGGCATGGGCAAAACAGACTCAAATTGGAGAAACTAGCTTAATTTACTACCAATCAAATCAGAGTAGAATAATGAGAAATAAAACCAAATCTATAAACACCTTTCCCCCGCCCATCCCTTCTTCCTGGGCTTAACTTTAATCCTGATTAAAGGATTAATCCTCTCCCCTCTCCCCAAGCAGTACAGTGGGCCAGGGAATGGGGGTTGTGGTCAGTCCATCACATGTTGTCTCTGCCGCTCCCTCCTCACACCCTGCCCCTGATCCAGCCTGGGGTCCTCTCACAGGAGACAGTCCCTCAGTAGCATCCTGCTCCAGCGTGATTCCCCCTGGGGTCACAGGTCCTGCCAGCAAACCTGCTCCTGGGCTCCTCTTTCCATGGGGCCACAGTTCCCAGGACCCTGCTCCAGCACGGGCTGCCCACAGGGGCACAGACTCCTTTGGGCATCCCCCTGCTCTGGTGTGGGGTCCTTCCTGGGCTGCAGGTCTCTGCATCCTGTGACCCTCCGTGGCTGCCGGGCA
>NW_010253568.1:10017-11418 GCF_000690775.1 Eurypyga helias
CAGCCGGCCTCACCATGGGCTGCACCACGGGCTGCCGGGGAACTGCTGCTCCGGCACCTGGAACACCTCACCCTCCTCCTCCACTGACCTTTGCTGTCTGCAGAGCTGTTACTCTCCATATACATATTCTCACTCCTCTCCGACTGTAGTTGCTGTTGTGCAGGTTTTTCTCCTTCTTGTAAAACATGTTATCCCAGAGGTGCTGCCACCACCACTGATGCACTCGGCCTTGGCCAGCATCAGGTACATCTTGGAACCAGGTGGCATTGGCTCTACTGGACACAGGGGAAGCTTTTAGCAGCTTCCCACAGTATCCACCTCTCTAGCCCTGCTGCTACCAGAACCTTCCCTGCAAACCCAACCCACCACATGTGACGTGATCGCAGCTCCTCTTGCCCCATCTGATCGCATCCACTCTGACAAGTTCATCCAAATGGCACTACTTTGAAACTCTTAAAACAATTCTGACAGAAGCTATTTGGTTAATCTTCCTCCAAGAAAACTCTTCACAGCCTGTTGGAATTGTTTATTAGCAATGCAGGGGGGGCTTCTGAAAACACTGGCCATAAAACCTGGTTGTGGTACCTAGAAGAGGAACTGATAAGGTCAGTGCAAAAATGTGTTAATTGCTCTAACATAAAGTGTATCTTTACCTCTGAATAAAACTCAACAAACATATCAAGAAACCAGGCCTCCAAAACAATAGCTTAAAAAATAGATTTTTCCAGCAGTGCATTTGAATATATTTACTCCCAGCTCTTTACAACCTTTAGGTCTTTGTGGCAAATGCACTTACTGCAATGACGACTGCTAGAAATCTGGAAATCCTCAGCATTCACCCACCATGAGAGGGGTGCCAGGAATGGCAGCATATGACAGTGGGTTTGAAGATTTTAAGAAAAGCAGATAAACATGAATCACAAAACATGATCTTGCAGTGCGAGCTGTGAGGAATATGACAGTGCAGCAGTGCTGGAAGGGAGCTGGCATGTCTGGGGATGGCACTGCTTTGCAAACAGAGAGCAGGACTGGCTTTGAGAGAGGAGAAACTACTTATTACTACTTTCTGTAGTTTATAATCTTGTGATGGGTGAATAGTAGGGAAAAAAAGAAAGACACAGTGATGTCACCTGTCCACTAGGATTTCTGGATTCACGAGAGCAGGCTGTAATGAACTGGGAGCTGGTGAGACATCAATACCATTTCTATAATCCAGTTCTTGCTGGGTTGCAATCACTAGTTCTCAGAGACAGGTTCTGCTGTCACTGACAAATACAGGCTTCCATTCCTCAAGACAGTGATTACTGATGGAGAAAGGGCAGCTGTACAAGAAGGTAGTTCTTCTGTGATCTGTAACGTCAGTGTATTGTGCCGGGCACTCACGTATCCTGCTGCACAGTT
>NW_010253568.1:11449-24226 GCF_000690775.1 Eurypyga helias
CAGAAGATAGTCATGTTCTGATGGTAGAAGCCTTATGAAAATATCAGTGACTACTGAGAGAAGGGTAGTCACCAGCAACTACACAGATTATTGCAACATCCTTTTCCCAGACACTGAGAAAGATAAACTTGCCTCATCCAGAAATATTCAGAATGTTTGCAAAGCTGACTGACATAAGTCTTTTTGAAAGAGGTTCTTCTGTACTGGAACACCTTTCCAAGCATTACTTGTTTTACTTTTCCTTCCCCATCCTCCACTGTGTGCTCTCACTCAACCTCCTGCAGCAGGAACAGCAATAGCAGAGTATCCATGCTTAACCCACAACATTACAATCTTCAGATGAGAATTTATAAGCTTTCACCAGTGATATCCCACAGAGGTAGGGTGGATATTTCTGCAGAAAACCATTATCTTCCTTCTATCTCCTCCTACAAAGCATGTGAAAAGCCATAGCTGAACTAATCATATTGACTAATACTGTTTTCCTGTGCTTCCAGTTAATACTTACCCATTGATTTTTGTCTTATCCTTACACCGCAAACCACTGGGGACATTCTTCTACAGTATCTGGTATGATATGGTCCAGATAAATAACCAAATAATATAAATCATTTTGAATCACGAAGTACTTGTGGAAGCAACCTGTGGATTTCTTTCCCTTTACCACCCAATTACTGACTCCCTTCCACTTCCCAGCCTGAGGTATTTTGTTTTGAGCAGCAAAGTAAATACTTGCACAAAACCTAGGAAGCCTGGTGGCAGGCTATGGCTGTCCCTGAAGCAAGAGAAGACAGCTGTGTGCAAACTCTCTCATCTGCTATATTCAGTTTCGCTTTTTCCTCCTGAACCAAAATATTTCTCATTTAGAACTTAAAAAGGCCAAGTCCATTTCACTTTATCCTCCTTATCCCACCCAGTCCCTGCAACACTTCAGGCGATCTGCACTTCCCCCAAGGGCATGCTGTAGCATGCACTTGCTCGCAAGATAAACACATTCAATAAATAGAAAACAGCGTATTTTTCAACATAAAATACTTTCTCCATATTTCTGAAGGGAAAGCACTTAAGCAGTCACAGATAAAGGTTTCTAATTGACATTTCTTGCCTATTTCTGAGATTTCTGCATTTGGTTTTTTTTTGAACCTTAGCTGTAGGTTCTCCCCATCTCTGCTGCCCCAGATACGGGTCTCCTAGAATGATGATGTTAGGGGACTCTAAAATCAGTCAATTATCAATCAATTTCTCTTTGGGTCACAAAAATGATTTAAAAATCACCTTCTTGGACACAAGTGTGACATGACTGATTTAATATTGCTTCTCTTTCCTCTATTGTAAGCTGTCAGCTCCTTTCTTACAAACACTTTGAACACAGTACCGTTCAGGATGTTCACTCCAACAGCTAACTACTATCAGACCTGTTAAAATAGTAGTTTTGCACTAATAACCACAATCTTCCATCTCTGGAGACTGGATTATGTTTCAGGGAAGTCAGAAGAAGCTTCATGCCCTAACAAAGTCTCTTAGCTCCCAGGGTAACTGCCATCACAAGGCACTGACAATTGTTTTCACTGTGTGTCAGAACCACAAATTGCTCCTGTAAGAAAAACTGAAATTTCCCACTGAAGCTGCAACAAGGCATTCACTCAAACCTACCCCTTACCTATGGCAACCGAAAACCAAATGCCCTCCTGAACTAGAAACTGGCATAGCACTTAAGATGTCTATCTAATGCACTGTGAATTAAAAAAAAAAAAAAAAGTTAAAGAGTTATTAAGATTTTAATCAGCAAGCCATTTATCACTGTGTCAAATTTCAAGAATGAAAATATGGAAGACTGGTCAAGTTTGCAGTAACACTAATACATTTGAAGGGGACAGGGAATAAAAAACATTTGAATCACACCAAAAAGGAACCTGCCAGGTATTAGCCTAGCAGGCTATTTATAAATCAAACTTGTGTTATCCGTCTACTCACCTAGCAAGTTTTCCATTAGAAACCAAAAACAAAGGAAAGATATTATGGCCTCTCTATTGCTTTGAATTAGGTCCATAACACACTATTATAGTGCAAACTAATAAGCATCTCATGGATGATTCCTTTTCTTTTTTTTTGGTTGCACATAAAGAAGGAATTCTTACACAAAAAAATACACCTTTACCTATTCCAAAGTCATCAATGGCACTTAAAGTCTAGAACAGTAATGTTTCCTGAGCTATGACAAGGACTTTGCATCACATCTTGCCTCCAGCGTCTGGGTCTCCCAGAAAAAAAGACACCTATTAATCAAAGGTAGATTCTACTTCTGTTCCATGCTCCATTTATTTTCTGGAGCAAGACATCTGTGTTGGGTGCAGGTGCCCAGGGCGTGTCTGGGGGTCTACAGTGGCCTTTTTGAGGAGAGGCCGGAGCTGCCCTGTGCTGAACACAGCCAGTTCCAGCCATCCCCAACAGACCCAACGCAGGGCACAGCTGAGCCCCATAGCGAAGGTGGTGGCACCTCTTTGAGAACATATTCACGAAAGGGTACAAAATGCTGGACAACAGCAGCTGGGAGAGAGGAGTGTAAGAGAAACAGCCCTGCAGACCTCCAGCTCAGTAGAGAAGGAGGGGGAGGAGGGGGTCCAGGCATGGGAGCGGATTCCCCTGCAGCCTCTGGAGAAGCCCATGTTGATGCAGGTTGTCCTACAGCCCGGGGGGGACCCACACCAGAGGAGATACCAACCCTGCAGCCTGTGGAGGACCTCACGACAGAGCAGGTGGACAAGCCCTGAAGGAAGCTGCAGCCCAGGCAGAGCCCAGGCTGGAGCAGGCTCCTGGCAGGAGCTGTGGCCCATGGAGAGAGGAGCCCCGGCTGGTTTGCTGGCAGGACCTGGGGCACCCAGGCTGGAGCAGGCTGCTCCCAAAGGCTGGCACCCTGTGGGGGGCCCAAGCTAGAGCAGTTCATGAAGAACTGCAGCCCAGGAGAGTGACCCTGTGCTTGAGCAGGGGAAGAACATGAGGACGAAGGAGCAGCCGAGACAAAGCACTAGGAATTGACTGCAAACCCCCCCCTCTATTCCCCCTACCCTGCACCTCTCAAGGGGAGAAGGTAGAACAGTCAGGAGTAACTGAGCTTGGGAAGAAGAGAAAGGTGAGGGGAAAGTGTTTTAGCTTTTGCCTTTGTTTCTCACCATCCCACTCTATTTTTTCAAGTGGAAATATATTCATTTACCCAAATCAAGCCTGTTTTGCCTGTGACAGTAACAGCATGCTGAGTGATGTCTCTGTCCTCATCTCAACCCATGACCTTTTTCATCTTATTTTCTCCCTTGTCCTGATGATGGGGAGGAGTGATGGAGCAGCTGGGTGGGGGTCTGGCAGCCCCACAAGTTTAACCCATCAAAGCTTCTTTTCTTTTGCTGCCAAGTAGGTTTGCCGTCATCACAACAATTACATCTGAAGGAAACCCCACATAAAAAAAAAATTAATAGCATTCTTAGCATTTTAAGGTTTATAGAATACATTTTAAAGAAATTTAGTATTTCTTTAAACATTAACTAGCTTTAAAATGAGAAACCTCTAAAGCCATTAAAATTCTCTTATCTCAGGCAAAAGTTAAAAAAGAATAAGAATAGAACCTAAATCAGCCAGACAGTTAAATAGTCACAGGAGACAAATTTATTCAGCACCTAATGAGAGAAAATTAGACAGATTAAATCTGATTAAGGGTCTTTTAAAGAACAGTCCACAAGTAAATACCTCTTTACAAAACTTCTGGTTATCATCAAAACCACAGAAATGTAGACTTAGAACCATGAAAGATTGCTTCTCGCTGTAAAACATCTTTACATTTTTAATTATTTTCTCCCCTGATTACTTGAAATTATAATTAAAAAAACTACAAAGCAGATCTGTACCTAATCAATTCACACTAATAAAGAAAAGGAGAACGTAGTCTCTATTAGCAGAGACACAGTCAATTCTAGCACCACCATTAGACTTAGACTCAGCAGAACCTGTTTAGCTTTTCCTATGCTGCTGGGGTCTAGTCAGCTCTTACAGACCTAGATTTAGGAAGCTCTGTCAATTACTGAAACGTACCCACTGTCCTTACTTTGATTTTACCTATAATCTTAAAATTCCATGTGTGACGAACTGTGCCATTTTAAGAAACCATTCCTGAAAAAAGAACCATAAACTGCTTCGTATCTTTATTTGAATTAAGAATGAACTGCCTTTGAACTCAGCTTCAAATAAATGACAAACAGTGAGGGCTATGGTACAGAATTAAGACCCTTCTGCAGATCCATCGTTTCTTACTGTAGAGAAGAATCCTGCTTGTCAAACACCCATCACAAAATCCCTTGTGTATTAACAGCAAATGAATATCGGAAGTCTTAAACAACAAAGTGTAAATAGCAAATTTCCTGTTGTATTCCTGTTCCACACACACACTGCAGAAGTGGCAGAACAGTGGCATCAGCAGATCTGGTAACATACAGGAAGAGGGCTCTAACATTTAACAAGGTCCACAAATTAATAGCCTGGAACTGGAGCGCCCTGGACAATACCTCCAACTGCGGACAATGATCACAGCCAGGATTTTGTTCTGATGAAGGAATTTCTACATGTATCAGCACGCTGCAATATTCCATGAGGGCATTACAAGTTATGAGAAAAGACAGCAGCTAAGGACAACCTCAATATTGCTCCTTGTTCAAGCCATTTAGGCCAGCAGCCTGATGTTAATGGAAGTTCTGGGTTAAGTTGTAAGTTGTAGAGTGACCATCTCTGGAGGTATCTAAAAGACATGTAGATTTGGTGCTTACAAACATGGTTTAGTAGTGGACTTGGCAGTGCTAGGTTAATGACTGATGATCTTAAAGCTCCTTTCCAACCTAAATGATTCTATGATTATAAGCAATGTCATTCCTAGTCCTCAGTGTTACTCACATTTCTTGCATCTGCCTGTTTTTATAGGTATTGGTTGTTTCCTGGCACTTTTTAGATTTAATCATCTTCCCTATAGTCTTGCAAAGGTTAGTCACATCATGCATTTGAACATCTGTAGTATTTTCTACCACTAGGAGATGATGGAACCAGTCTACTTAGTTACACCCAGCACTGAGTATAACTTCACACAGATGATGTTTCTGCCATCCTCCAACTATTCCAACTGCTAAGAGTGTTCTCCTTCCCCTAGAAGCCACTTCTCCAAGTGCTGTTTCTACCCTTCTCATGTAGTAATTTGTCTGTGCCTGTAAAAATCACTAATTTACAGAACTAATAAGATTAGATGTCAGGAAGAAATTCTTCACAGAGAGGGTGGTGAGGCACTGGAACAGGTTGCCCAGAGAAGCTGTGGATGCCCCATCCCTGGAAGTGTTCAAGGCCAGGCTGGATGTGGCTCTGAGCAACCTGGTCTAGTGGAAGGTGTCCCTGCCCATGGCAGGGGGGTTGGAACTAGATGATCTTTAAGGTCCCTTCCAACCCTAACCATTCTATGATTCTATGATTCTATAATAAAACACACCAATACAAGCTGATTAAAATACTGTCATTTTGGAAAGGATTTCAGAATGTGCAACAAACCTTGTAACTTCCAGTTTTGTTTAGTTAAGTTTGAGGAGAACAAGATTTTTCATCATGATTAAAACCATAAGGAGCTGCAGCTTTAAACCCCTTGAAATGTGTGAAAGAACGCAATATGGAGTATTGTAAGCAAGGCTTGTGATAGTATTTCATCACCAAGTTGCAAGGACAGTGGAAAGAGAGGGCTTGGAAGGGAAGGGTGATTTTGGGAGGGGGCAAAGTGATGTTTTTTTTTTCTTAAATGACAAGCATAAAGAAAGGGAGACAGGAGCAATGGGGAGCAATTAATGCAAATGAACTGAATGCCTCTAGAGAAGAGAATGAACATACACTACATTATAAACACATTATCCGTATACTCACACAAACACTAAAAAGATCTTTTTAATAGGTCTCTAAGCAAACATTGCTTCAACCACGTTTAGCAATTGTTAATGTTTAAATTATTTTTTAAATTAAAACACAGGTTTCCTACTCTTTAATCATCGTCTATGATGATGTAATTTATAACTTTAAGTGTATACGTTGAAATTATTACATATAACACAACATTAAGAACAAAATCCTTATGAATAATACTTCAAATATAAGCATTTGCTCCCATCTTTCTTTTTTTTTTTTTTTTTTTTGTTAGTGGTTAGATAATTATTCCAGCAAACACTTCAAGAAAAAGCTACAAAAAAATTTTGTCCAAATTCTGGTAATTTTTCAAACAGGACTGGGCTTGTCAGAGGGGTATTATAGAGCCAAATTCAGGATAAGAGAGAACGTAGAACCCACGCACACCTGAGTGAACTCTGCATCAATCCCCATGGAAGGGATGGTTAGGGCATACTGACCCTACCAGCCCACAGCTCACCAAACCACTCTCGTTTTTACATATACCTATTATCTTAAGGACTTTCTGATAAACTACCAGAATTTGACCAACACAAACTCTCATTCCCTTTTAAAACTATAGGTCTTGTGCTTTAAGGAATCTCCTACAGTTGAAGACCTGGTATTTTACCCTGTAGCCCATGGGCAATACTGAAGCCACAGTGGGGTTTTCGGCCAAAATCATTAGTGTTCAGCCTAACTCCTTACCACAGAGAAGACATGGCATATTGGTTTACGAAGTATTATGATAGATGAGTGTTACACTAAAATCCCAGTGAACGGTAACAAACCCTTGACAGAAGGGTGATGTAGGGTGGTACCAACACCATTTCAGTCCAACTGCAACGACACACTCACCTTTTAACATGATTTAAAGTTTATCATCTCACATGGAACTTGTCTTTATGAGACCATTCATACCGCAATTTCTTCCTTTTATTTTGAGCACACCAGGAATACATAATGAAAGAATGAGACACAAAAAGATCAAATCCTGGAAATCTTTAGAAACAGACACTAGAAAATTCAGTGCACTAAACTGTGGCACTGTTGTGTATTTATTTAGGATGGTCGTGAGGCTCTCTTTCAAAAGGTTTGAGTACAGTGGACAGTCCCTACAGATGTGTCTGTTACGTAAGTCACTGTGTAGAAACACGGTGCATTTGAACGAGACGAAGAAATGTGTTAATGTCTTATTTGTATAAACTCTCTGTTCAGTCAGGAGTAGGTTCTAAACATTGTCATTTAAAACGCACACCAGGATGGAATAAAGCTACAGAATACAATCTTGCATGTGTTGTACTGCTACCATTTATCTAAAAGATCTGGTGGATGCTGTAGAAGCAAACTTTTCAAGCTCACAGAAAGAAAAAAAATTGCAATAATTATCCATAAAAGCTTAGTGGAAAATTTTGTTCCATTGGTTCTATTAAAAAGTAATTAGCGCCTGTGCAACTGCCAAAAAGTGGCAATTAACATTGCTACATAGGAGAACACCGACACTTAATCCAGTTAGTGTTCTCAAGGAACCCTCTAATGCACTAATGCTATCTGTCTATCCATCTATCTTATGTACTTACACGGCCCCTATTACCATAATATATAGGCATTTTACAATCTTCACTGCAGTTATTTTTACAACACCCTGGTGAGGTCAAGGAAATATTGTCAAACCAAGTGCACAGATGTGGAGCTGAGTGTAGGCTATAATGTTACACAGCTTTTCATTTTCAAGATCCTTTGTCAGGAGGTATTTCCGGGTTCACTACGTGTATAATAAAACCTACAACTAGGTCAACCAGGGAAAAATAATTCATTTCAAATATAAAATCAATTTCGGATGTTAAAATGGTTTTCAAAAAGAATTTACTGCGGCCCAAATTTAAAGACTGAAGTAGGGCTTGTTTTGGATGTTTGCAGCAACAACAATCCCCATTGCCACTGAATTCAAAATTAATTCTCCTTCAGTTATTGAAACTGTGAAGATGGTCTTTGTAGCATCTGAACAGATGCACATTCAATGGAAGGACAACAGTTAAGCCAGAAAGTTGAGAAACGGGCCATGAATATGCCAGACCTTCAACAATGCTGCAGTGATCACCTAGAGAGGTGACTAGAAGATGAGGTACAAAGTCTAGAAGATGTACAAAGCAGGTAAGACAAAGACTGTACTTATGCATGGCTGCCTGTAAAGATCAGACAGCAGTACACTCAAATCAAAATTGTGCTAAACTGTTTTGCTTAAAAACCCTAACCTAAAAACATACAAGCTGTATAAAAATCAACAAGGGACAAATATCAACTTTTTTTCAGTTTTGACTGCTGACTTAGGCATAATTTTAGCTACACGTAACCTAGCAATCTGTCACCTCTAAATATAAAAGACATCAAAAAAATTCCCCTTTCCTGTGCCTCCAAGTCGTGATGAGTTTTTCAACATATGTGAAATGAAATACACCACTGACTTCGGGTTTTTTCATTCAGGAATGAAAAACATTTTGGAAGAGTAGCTAAACAGTGTCTTCCCTAATGGTGTATGATGCCAGAAGCTGTACTGCCTTTATAAGAAGGCATTAAATGCTGAAAATATCCACTGAAACAAATAAGGGAATACTAGAGATAGAAGGAGTGAGTATTGTAAAAGATTCGTATCTTCATTTTCAGTGTCCTTTTGCTACATAAAAAGTATACTACACAGAAGTTAAATGTTCTGTGGAAACAAAGTAGAGTACATTCCACAGTTCACCTATGAGAAGAATTTCCTTTTTGCAATATGCTTAGTTTTTTTATAGATTTCAATTTACAGTTTTCCAAAGCATCTACCCTAGTTGCTTGATGGCTTTGCTTAGCTAAAATTCCAGTGAAAAAAAGTAACCAGTCTGTTTTCACAACAGCTATTATAATGAACAGCAAGAAATTTCCATTTAAAAAAAAAAAACCCACAACTTTTTTCCTGAAATTGACTAACACCATCCATAATTAGGGAATAAAAGATTCTCTTTGACTGTCATAGCATCTTTAAAGGTGGTTACTGATCAAGCTAACTTGGTAAAAAGAGTGCACATGTCTTCAAGAGCATGACTAATTTTTAAATGAAAATAATTTAGATTGAGTAATGAGAAAACACAGGACCAAAGATTAAACCAGGAGATTTACACAGAAAATAGTACCTCATATCACTAGTACAAAATGTTGATTCAGTAACACTACGAAACTCAGATCATTTCAAATTAATGTTTATAGTTACTTTAGTCAATCATAAGTAAAAATATTTCCAAAGACTCATTGAGCTCCACAGATCCTGATGTAAGTTAAATAGCTAGGTGCTTATGCCTGAGACTTTTGTGATCAGTGAGCATTTCATGAGCACTAGAAGATCCTTCTGCAAGTTTCTGCAAAAGAGATTCTGAGAACACAGAATAATGAAAATACAAGGCTGAAGTCTTTGCCTCAAAACACAGTCAGCTTTTTGGTTGTATTTTCTCTAATGCATACAGATTCCAATAGCATTTCAGCTGAAAACACTTAGCAGATAGACTATTACACTTGTCCTCATAATTCAGTTAGTTGAATTTCAGGTAGCTGTTGATACAGGCCTCATTTCAGTCAGGGATTTGTTTTTAGATGTAGGTTTCAATATATATGATTCAGTTTTCCTAAGCCACTTACATGAATGCAAATCTTGTATCCCTTTAGTGTCCTTTCTACTGAAGTTTAATCTTAAAAATTAGGATAGAAACTGGGTCACTGGGTCAAAGTTGCCAAGCCAATAATTTTAATTGGAGCCCCTAGCATATATGCCTTATGGTCCAGATTTGGATTGCACGGTACTTTCAACGTAAGTCCCATCTGACTGAAGAGAAAATGTCAAGCTGGCCTGAGACAAGACAAATCTCGTTTGGTAAAGAGTCCTGATCTTGGAAGGTACAAAACAGTAGATACTTTTAAAAAAGAAAACGGGGAGAAGGGGGGAGGAGAGATGATCCAGTAGCTAAATCAATTAATCATTTTTTAAATCCCTACTTCTACTCCTGCCTCAGCCACTTAGCTTGGTGGTACCAAAGGAAATCACTGACATCAAACTGTACCTACCTTGCAGATGTGGGTTCCTTATTTTCTGACCTGAAATACCGATATCTGATTTACCAAAGATAAACTTACTACAGCTGAAGTCAGTGGAGCTATAAAGTACTTAATACACTGAAAAAATGAGATTTTTACTGTTTCACATTTGGCACCCACCAGTCCTGTATCTGTGAACTGGAGATAATACCCCCTCATGTCATAAATGTATTATGAAAATAAATTCATTAAACATTTATGAGACTTTCCAGGACTATAATGACACTTATCACAGAGCAGCCAAATAGGAAATTAATTCTCCATTCAGAAAATCTCTTAACATCATGCAATGTATAAGGCATGGGCTACCACACCAAATAATTATAATGACATAGTTTCACACAGCTAATCACATAACAAGTATGAACCATCATAAAACACTCTGAGTAAGGCAAAGTCTCACATAAAACAGTTATGAGTATACAAGTGAAATTTGCACCAAAACAAGTAAAGAAACCAGTTTATGTTGCATCTCCTCGTTTAAAGGCAAAAAAGTTACAAACAACTGAAGATGGTATTTTATAATGTGAACCACCCGGCAATCTAGTGACATGTTACACTGTCTGTAATATTAGGTTTGTCGGCAGAGACAAACAAAGCAAAATTAAATTATCAAAACCAAGTCAACTCCTCAGAATGTCATTTGATGCCCTTTACCTAGCCATTTTGGACAATGCTCCTTTGACATTAATATACAGCATGCTATAGCAAATTAGTCCTTCAGACATTATTTTACTTCACTGATAGTACAGATCTGTACGAACATGCAAAGACAAATGCTTAATGTCACTCCCACTTAAATTGCTGTCTGCAGCTGCTATTACTTTTGCTTTTAATTGTGTGTCTTGATATAGTATTTCCTGGAGTCCAAAAACTCATTACTAGAAGTCTACTGGAGAGAGAGGAGTGGACAAAAATCTGCTAGACACTCCGGTTCCAACAGGGTTGGCCATGGTTTCACAACAGAAGAAACCTAACCCTTCAGGAAGACAGGAAACACTGAGAAAGTTCACTCCCCTGCTGAGAGAATTAAGGGGTTGCCACAAGACACCTAACAGTAGTTAATCAGAAGCATTGCTTTGTCTTAGAACAAGGACAGAATTTAAGTGATGTAAATAGCCTCCATTTCCTGTAAGAGTAGTAACAGAGGAGAATACGAAAAGTTATTTTGAAATAAGCTTTTGGAAAGTAATCAAAGTGTGAGAAAACAGGCAGAGAAAAAGCAGAACCACAACACATGCTTTCCTAATCAATCACAACACAAAAATACTATGATGTTCTAACAACGAACGAACAAACTATTAACAAAAATCCCAAAAGAAAAAGAAACATGGTTAAGTCCATAAATAACAATAGGAGACTACCAGGGTGGAAAAGTCAGTGGACATATTCACGAAAGTAAGAGCTGTAATTTAAGGTGAGTAAGAGGGAGCTTTTACAGGAGGTAGGAACAAAACAAATTAAGAATAGCAAGGATAAATTTCAGTGAAAATCCCTCCTGAATTTGTATTCCTAACATTTCAGATTTCCTTGCCAGACCACACAGACATTACTCAGACTCCGAAGATCAACATCAATTTCCTTCACTTTTTGTCTTGCCTTTTTCAGCTGTCTCTTTGCAGTTCCAACTTTTGTCAGTTAAATTACTATAGCAATAATTTAATAGCACTACAATGGTATAACCATTGTTTCAAAAAAATGTTTGGTAACAATTAGTCTTTGAACCTATCAGACAAATTAAACTGCAGAATATACTTCACTGTCCAGTAAATTACTCATTCCTGGCATTTGCACTTCCCATCTCTTCCTAACTCAAGTACATCCAGTAACACACAAAGCATTGCTGTCCTTAACAGTAATACACAAGTATTCCTGAGGGTGAAACCACACACATCCTTCTTGACTAATCACTGCTTTGGTGAGAGATTATACTATTTCAGACCCTTCAGGCCCTGTAGAAAGAGCAATCATAGAAATAACCCTGGCTATAATGAAAGCATATTAACACAGTTTAAAATTAAAAAAATAACCAAAACAAACAGAAATAGGTCTTGAATTTAAAAATATATAGATGTTGACAGAATACAAGGGACTGATTAACAGGGCCAATTGAAAAGTTCATGAATGCAGAGAATGACTGCAATTTGAGTATCTAAATGGAAAGATGGCAGCTACAGGATGATAAACCTAAAATGAAATCCCATAACTCTGGAAATGCATGTGAGAGAGAAATAAAGACAGTAAATTATATTGGCTACACTAAGATAATCAAACAACATAAAAATGGCCACACTGGATGAGATCAAACCTCTACTTAGCCAACCATCCTGTTTCCAACAGTAATCCAATATGTTTTTTCCAACATATGCTGAAGAGCACAATAAGTAGTCTTCTTAATCATGCCCCCAGGCTACTACGTCCTGAGGCCCAGGGTTTTCCTGACACACACTTCATTCTACGCATTTAGTCAACTTCTGGGTTTTTCTATGCATTCAGAGAGCTCGCTCTGATTAATTTTGTCCACTGCTATCTTCCACGCATGAAAACTCATATTATCGATAATGTTTAGTACCAATGTGTTCCAAAGTATCATAGAATCACAGAATGGTTTGGGTTGGAAGGGCCCTTAAAGACCATCTAGGTCCAACCCCCTGCCATGGGCAGGGACACCTTGCACTAGACCAGGTTGCTCCAAGCCTCATCCAG
>NW_010253568.1:24517-29899 GCF_000690775.1 Eurypyga helias
GAGGGGCTCCAGCCCTCTGAGCATCTTCCTGGCCGCCTCTGGACTCGCTCCAACCGGTCTATATCCTTCTGATGTTGAGGGCTTCACAGCTGGATGCAGCACTGCAGGCAGAGTCTCATGAGAGCAGAGTAGAGGGGGAGAATCACCCCTCTTTCAAGATTTCTTTCCTGGTAATGCACAAACTGCAGTGATACAGAGGACCACATTGTCTCATCCTGCAAATACTTCTACTTAGCCTGCAAGTCTCTACAGAGTTCTTACAGATTCATTATTCCTCAGATGTGCTTCAGAAAACACTAAGGTAATTTGTTCCCCTATAGCGGCCCGAAAGAAAATCAGTCCTTCAGAGAAATCTTTCAGAGCAAGAAACAGCATGTGCTTCATAAAAACAAAACAAAACAAACTAACAAAAAAAAACACACAAAAAACAAAACAGGGGATGCTTTGTGTATTATCTGTGATCACTTCCACTAGACAACATATATTCACGAACAGAGAAAATTATGTACAGCACATGTCTATGTCACGGGAGACGGATTCTACAAAGCAGTCTAGCCACAACAACACCGTACTCTGTGTAGGTTAATTTATCATACATATACTTTGCATCTCAAATAAATGCCATACAAAAATAAGAAGCAGAAGGAAATCAAGGATAATGGTACTGCTAAGAGGATAAGATTTCGTGAGAATCCTCCTCCTAATCTGTACTAATACTAAATTTTTAAGACATATTTATTGTCGCTGTTTATTTATTTGCCTGTTAGGGTCTTTTTGCAAAGATTAAACAGTTTACATTCACAAAAACTTTGTACTATGTCTATGACTAATCATAGACTAATACTATGTCTGTATTACATGGCACTCTGCAGTAGGAAGCACATGAAGACTCCAAGAACATCTCCTTCATTGCTAGAAAACCTTAAAGCCATGTACACTTGCTACTCCTCTATGAAGAAGCAAGATGCTGATGTCTTGTCCCCTAGCCATATAGGCTCCTGAACTCTAACACGAAGTTCTTCAATGAAAAAAATGTTGCAAGACTACAGCTACAGTACAAAAAGCAAGGAAACAATTTAATCTGTTCAAAATAGACATTTAATTATCATAAAATCTACCGATCAAGAGTTAATTGCAGTTTATTATCATTTATGCAACAGACGACTTTGTTTCATTATGTACAAGAAACCATGCATAGAAAGAAGAAACATCACATCTGTAGTTCTCAGTGATAACAATGATGCTTCATTCTTGATTAATAAATTGAGTTGAGAAATAATAGATGAACATGGGAAAAGTATTCTGCCTGTACAAAACAAGCAGTTACTAAAACAAGAACTTGGTTTGTAGAAAATTAAGGCTCAATAATGTTCTAAATTGCCTCTGAGCCTTGCCACTCTTTCAAAAGATAGCTATAAGAGAAATAAAAATAATTTCAAAAGCTGTCAAATCACACCAAGACATTAATGCTATATCATGAGATGTCACTGTCAGAAGTGGTGAAAACTAAACAGAAGCATGCTTCACATTCAGCAAATGATCCACAAGATGTGCAGAAATATAGATACTTCCTTCTTTTCATAATTGATTATTATTGTTAACTACACCTGACTCCAAAATACAAAGCATCAGGTGAAGACTGTTTACATTTTTCACAAGAAAATAATTAACCCAGTGGGGGTTTTATTAACTTTTTCTTTTAGTATTTTATTTTATTCCTTTGGTTGACTCATACCTGTTAAACATTCAATCTCAGAAATAATTTATATTCTAAGACAGATGTAAGTTCACAGCAGGCCACCAAATTACAGAGAAAAAATAACTGACTAGTTGCATTTAATATTATGTTGAAAGTATTATAAAAGTGGGCCTTATTTCTAAGGTGGTGTACACTGAATAAACTTTGACTTTGATGGAACTGATTTTTTCTTAATTTGTAATAAACTTGAAATAGAAATTCATTATTCTAGCCAATTGTTTACCTGCTAGAAATAGTATACAGCAATCATTCATTAAGATACAGTCAGGTTTTCTACAGGGATGCTACATGCAATGCTTACAATCCTGTAACAAAACACTCAGAAAAGATTCACTAGTGAACAGAAGAGTTTAGAGCATTTTAAGGATTTCGGAAGACTTCAGACTTTAAGATTTCAGAAGACGTTTTTTGAGATGTTTAAGACATCTCCATCAGTTACCTAACATTAAATGTAAAATTCCTCTGTATGCATTGCTTTAATCAATCTTAGACCATAGTTCTTTGGTATGCAATGAACTTAAGCCTTAGATAAAAGAATTGGAACACCATCATTGTTATCATACATACTACTGTCTATACAAGTGCTGGGGTTCTAACTTTTCTTGAAATTAAGAACATGAATCACATGAATCAGACACCAACTTCACACACACACACACACACATCTCAAAGCTTCAAAATAACTAGCACTGCTTAAGGGCAACAGGCTAGTTAATACAAGAGAGTACATCTCTATCGAAGTCAAAGTTTATTCAGTGTATAACACCTTAGAAATAGGGGTGGAAAAGTCATTCAAGACACTTGTTCTAATTGCATTATAGTGTCCTTAGTTTCCCTATATCCTTTAAACATTCCTCAAAGACAAACTTGAATATGTTCAGTGTATCATTTTTTTCTGCCATGTTCTTGCTGCTTTAATTTGAATAAAGGAACTTTGTGAAGTCTGTACTAAATGAAAAGACCTTATTCCTGTGCAGTAGATTTTCTTTTATAGTTCAGCAACCTCAGCACCTGAACTATGTTGTGCAACTCATCTATCCAATCCTATTTTAAAGATTACTATGTATAGCAATATACTGGCTTGGGGATTGGGGATTTTTTTGTGCAGCTATATGGCCTCATACATGTTTGTAGTTGTCATGGTTTAGCCCCAAGCAGTCCAGCACCACACAGCAGCTCACTCACCATCCCCTTCCACAGAGGGATGGGGGAAAGAATCAGAAGAAAAAGATAAGATAACTCATGGGTTAAGAACAGCAAAAGGAAAAAAAAAACAACAGATGATACAACCAGTCACCACACGCCAACGAACACCACAACAGTACCTGGGCAGCAAAAGCCAGAACCAGAGAGAGAGAGAAAGCCTGCAAGGGCACTAGAGCACCCTGAGAGCCACCCCCCAGTCAACTCCCCCACAAGTTATACACTGAGCATGACATCTCATGGCACAGACTACCCCTTTGAGCTGTACTGGCTATGTCTCCTCCCAGCATCTTGCAGGAAAGAAGCTGGGAACAAAGGTGCAGTAAGAGAAACTGAAAAAGTCCTTGACTTCATGTAAACACTGCTTGGCAACAACTAAAAACATTAATACATTGTCAATATTCTTCTCTGCTCAAATCCAAAACACAGCCTCATACTAGCTACTGTGAAGAAAACTAACTCTATCCCAACCAAAACCAGCCAAGCAGTGCACTATATGTTCCATTATACTTACCAAGTTAAAGACTCGGCTTAGTCAAACACCTTTACGTACACTGTATCACATCAGCAAAGGCTCTGCTTGGTAAGATTTAAGATATCTAATGAAAATAATTAACTAAAGTATTTGCACACGATTTAAGGTGCTCACAATCCAACTACTCAAATTCTGATGTTTTTTTTCAGAGACAGAATGAAATAACCACCATTTGAAAAGCAAGCACACATAAAGCAACTGTCAACAGGTAGCAAGAAGAACAAATTACCACAACCTCCTCATTCTCTTCCACGCTAGTTTGGTCAAACACCCGTTTTCTGCAAGTCTGGGGGTGGCACACCAGTGTCGGAGGGATGGTGTGCTGGCGAGGTCCTTTGGTCTGCCACCTCAGCAGAGGTAGGGGATAGAGACCCACACAGCAACAGAGGCACAAGGGTTATTGACAAGCCAGAAACCAGGGAAATGCCTGAGAATAGTCTCATGGGAATTAGAGCTTCTCCTGCTAAATAGGTGGCAGTATCAGTAGCCCAACTGAAATGCATCTGCACCCATGCATGAAGGGCAAAGGACTCCAGGAAGGCTGGACATTCTTCAAGAAGGAAATCTTAAAGGCATGCAGGCTGTCCCCATGTGCAGGAACATGAGCCAGCAGGGAAGAAGACTGGCCTAGCTGAACAGAGAGCTTTAGCTGGAAATTGGGTAAAAAGGAGAGTTATGAGCTCTGGAAGAAGGAGCAGACAACTCAGGAGAACTACATGGATCTCATGAGGCTTTGCGGGAAGAAAATTTGGAGAGTCAAAGCCCACCTAGAACTTAATCTGGCCTCTGCTGTAAAAGGCAATAAAAAATGTTTCTATAAATACATTATCAACAAAAGGAAGGCTAAGGAGAATCTTCATTCTTGTTCTTATCTTCACCTTTATTGGATGTGAGGGAAAACATAGTGATTAAGGATGAAGAAAAGGCTGAGGTACTTAATGTCTTCTCTGTCAGCTGTTCTCCAGGTACCCAGTCCACTGTAAGAGTAGACAGGGATGGGGAGCAGAATAAAGCCCCCACAACCAAAGGGGAAATGGTCAGCAATCAGCTAGACCACTTAGACACCCACAAGTCCATGAGACCAGATGGGATCCACCCAAAGGTACTGAGAGAGCTTGCAGAACTGCTCACCATGTCAGTTTCCATCATTTACCAGCAGTCCTGGCTAACTGGGGAGGTCCCAGTTCACTGGGCGTTAGCCAATATGACACCCATCTACAAGAAGGGCTGGACGGAGGATATGGAAAACCACAGGCCTGTCAGTCTGACCTCAGTGCCAGGGAAGGATATGGAGCACATCATCTTGATGAGCACCACACAACACATACAGGACAACCAGGCGATCAGGCCCAGTCAGCATGGGTTTATGAAAGGCAGGTCCTGCTTGACTAACCTCAACTCCTTCTATTAAAAGGTGACATGCTTAGTGGACGAGGGAAATGCTGTGGATGCTGTCTACCTGGGCTTTAGTAAAGACTTTGACACTGTTTCCCACAGCATTGTCCTGGAGAAACTGGCTGCTCACGGCTTGGATCAGTGTACTCTTCATTGGGTAAAACGCTGGCTGGATGGCTGGGCCCAAAGGGTTGTGGTGAATGGAGTTAAATCCACCCTGGGGGCTGGTCACAAGTGGAGTTCCCCAGGGCTCTGTACTGGGGACAGTTCTGTTTAATACCTTTATCAACAACTCAGATGAGATGATTGAGTGCACCCTTAATAAGTTTTTAGAGCTCACGAAGTTGGGTGTCAGTGATGATCTGCCTGACAGCAGGAAGGTTCCACAGAGGGATTTAGACAGACTGCTCGATGGACCAGTGGTATAAAGCTTAACAGAGCCAAGTGCCAGGTCCTGCACTTTGCTCACAACAACCCTCTGCAATGCTAC
>NW_010253569.1:0-19294 GCF_000690775.1 Eurypyga helias
CGTGAACGGCGCTAAACTCTCTTGTTCAAAAACCAGAGCGGTTGAAACGCTGTTTTTTTGTTTTTTTTTAAATCTTATATCTGGCAAAAGCTTGACTCCGGTAGCTGGGAACACTGGATCCACGTGTAGTGATTGCACAGAGGCTCACTCGAGAGTAAGGGACCCTGTTGTCATGCCGTACTCCGAGCTTGCTGCAGGCCCTGAGCGTGGGCAAGGGATGGGTTTACCCCAAAGTACCTTCTCCCGCACCTGCAGCCTCCCAAGGGGAAGGAAAAGGAGTTCCAGGGTGAACTTTTTGTAGTACTCCCACGGGTAGGAAGGAGGTGCGCCCGCCTCCTCACGCATGCTCCCAGACCTCTCTGGGACGTTCTGCAGGACTGTGGGCTCTCTGGGATACAGGTGTGAACACGTGAAAACACAGTGACGCGTCAGGACCATCTGCACCTCAGAGGGATGGGGTTGGGACAGAAAAATCACTATTTCCACAGCCTGGTTATGTCAAAATGCAGATACCAACTCTCATAGTTGGTAGTTTCTGGGGACTCCCTCAGAGTCTCCCAGGGACTGGGTGTTTGCATTCTCCGAGCGTGTTCTCCAATCACCGTGATTGGCACTAATTGCCCAATGAATGCTTATGACTTCATTTCTAAGCGCAATTTCTCCAGTCAATCAAGAGCAGTCAGAGCAACGTGTTTCAAAATAAATCCGTTTCTTACAACAGCCATTCTGTCTTGTGTTACATTCCCACTGAGGTTTGTTCTCTCTGGAGGAGAAACCTGGACATGGGAAGCTTAAAAATCTATATCCAGCAATCCTTAGAAATGTTTTCCTTTCTTTACTTTAAAGAGAATGGAGCAAGCCTCTGAGTATGCTGTCTGTGAAGCCTTTCCCCTTCAAAAGTCAAGGTATCCACAGAGGCCTTGTGGACCTGTAACGGGTTTGGAAACCATGGAACAGCTGCAAGATCATGATGAGGCCTGTGAGGAAGGTGAGCTGAAATATTGCTTGCCATAAGCTGCCTAAAATTAACCCTTCTTGACCTAGTATTGTGGTTCTGGTCTGAAGAGGGTCTTACAAAGCTTGAGACCCAAAGAAACAGTTCACAGTAAGATGCCTTTTGTCTAACAGGGAAAGGTATAAGAAGAATCAATTGCTGAAGTTCATGGTAGGTCTTAATTAGCATACCTAGGAGAAGGATAAGCTCTGTCTTCTGGAGATTTCAGGTCAAAACAAGGATGAATACTGCCCTTGAAGACACACTGTATGGTCAAATACAAGTTAGTGTGCTATAGGTAACTGGATGAAATTAAGTGGCGTATTTTTGATGGCACGCCAGATGTAAAAGTGGAGTTGCTCTGTGTAACTTTAACGTCTACAGATAATTGTGTGGTTTTGCTTTGATTCCCATGCAAAATTTTCCTCGCTGTGTAACTAAATATTCCATTTGTAGTACCTGCGGCCACAAGTGCTTACTGAAATTTGAAAATAAAACTGCAGTACATTTAGAAAAACAAAAAAAAAGGAGGGAAATTATCTCCCATCAGTGCTAGAAGCACGTCTGCAGAGTAAAAAATGATGGGAGACAGGGTTTGAAAAACTGAGTTAACCATTCTTTTAAGACTCAAAAGTGAGCCTTCCAGAATGGAATGAAGATACTTCTCAAGAGCATCTACTTCAGTACAGGAAGTCAGCTTTTTCACTTGTAATCGTCAAGGGTCCAACTAATAGCAGGGAATACCCCACTCTGCTTACTGTGCTCTGTCTGAATGCATTATACAGCATCGTGGCTCAAAAGGAGCTGTCTCTGCAATAGGTGGAAAAGTTGCTTGCTTTCCTCATGTTTCTTTGTTATTTTTGTTTGCCCTTCTCTGCTAGCACGTTCCTTTTTATAGCTACCAGTCTCTCAGGATTGTTCCTAGCTCAACTGAAAGCCTTTTAGCTGGAATCCATTATTAGAATACCTAATGGTATTAACTACACGTAGTCCACTTTGCAAAGAAAGGTATCGATAAGAAGAGTGCAAGGACTCTTTTATCCCTGTTATGAGTAGCTCACATTTCCCAGTCAAAAAAGTAACCCTTCCCCAACTGATAAGGAAAACCAGGAAACTGTTTTTCCTCTCTTCTTTCTGTTTGCAGACCTACTTCCTTGTTCTGGCATTGGCCTGAAAGATTATGAAAGAGAACAAAAATTATTTGAAGGACAATAAACATTAGATTTATGTTTTCTTCAAAAAAAACCCATCTCTTTTTAAGGAAGTTTAAAGAAGACTTTATTGCCTGAGAAATACCAGGACTCGATGGGAACACCTTAATTTTGTGTTGGGGCTAGCGCTCTGGAGCAGCTGCTTCCTCCTGCCCAAGGGCTGCGTGCCTTTACAAGGGGTGACTTGCACTCCGACGGCTGCCGAGATCCCTGCTCTTTGCCCACCCTCACCCCACAGATGGCTCAGCTCCTGGTGCCTCCCTGCAGTTTACAGCCCTGCAGTCTGCATCAGGAACAGCTTGGCCACCCGTGCAGTGAGGCCAGGTGGTTCGTTGAGGCAGCAGCCACGTTAGCTGTCCTTGCTTTTGGGTGGGAGCTCTGGAAAAGGAATTTTGGCCTTTTTCCGCAGGACAGTGGTGATGCAAATGAAGTCCACAGAAGGATTTTATACCCAGTTGTTCATTAGGCATTTGAGCTCACTGAGGAGTACCAAATCCATCATGGGTGCATTCCTGTAGCTGCAGTCTTAATTCTGAGTACAGGTAGTCCCTGGCGAAGCTTGCTACCTGACAGATCTGTAGTCTAGCCTTAGCAGTCGTTCCTGGAGCTGTGGCACTTGCAAAGGTTAACCTGTACACACGAAGCAAAAATTTGTCCAAACAGTGGTTCTTTTTGTATTTAACATGTGACCACCTTGGCTGTACGTGTGGAAAATGTCTAAGTGTCTGCAAGTGCAGCGGTAAAACATGTGAAAGCTATCCAAGTTATGAATTACCTCATATGAATTCCATCTCCTTGATAAATGGTATTTTAATCACATGAGCGATCTAAGTGTCCGCAGAATCTTGTAGGATAGATGGGGTGGAGAAGAGTTCATTTGTGACATAGGTGACAGGGAGAAAAGTTTGCCACCTTCTCTTCCTGTTCTTTCATAGATCAAGAAGGTGAGAACAGAACTACTGTCCTTACTCCATTTTCTGTTGCAGATCAGCTTTCAGCCACTTTAGACAGCCTTCTCGGCATGTGATAGAGCTATCCCAGAGACAGAGTCTTGCCAGTTTACACTTACCCATACACGTTCTAAGTGAGTGAAGTCATCTCTGTCTTTCCTCCTGACAGCCCAAGAGGTGCTTAGGAACTGGATGAACTCCAAGCTGCAACTGGACCTGGTGAATGATGGAGAAGAGGAAATTGACTCTGTCCTCCTGGAGAAGCCTTCCGCAGCCCCTGTGAAGTACGAGCGGTTTGAGGGTGAGAGCACAACAAAGCAGTTCCTGGCTTCCTTTTGGAGGGTGTGCTGAGGGAAGGGAGCCAGGCCTCATGGCTTGTCAGACCGAGGTAAAAGTTGCTTTCAGGCCAGGATAGTGGGCTCAGTAGAAACACGATTAGAGGCGATGATTTTTCTCCCCCAGCTCTTCCAGCTGCTTGCTGCAGGGCTGCACCTCATAAACATTCAATGTCTCCCTTTGCAAAGGAGAAATTCTATTTCTTTTGTGCACGGGTACTTGTGAGGCCTGTCAGATTTATACAGCTGTCTGAGATGCTCAGTGGCAAGGCAGTATAAAATGGACAGAACGTTGGTACCGCTCTAGTGTGCTCAGTGCAAGACTGATTAAGACTCTTTGGGGATAAATGGAGTGCAGTCAGTGTGTCCACTTTCATCAGAAATGTATTCACAGCCTGGGAGAGTGATCCCTTTAATTACATTAGGCGTCGTGATCTGAGACAGAGGGTTTTATTCATTTCAGACTAGCCTAGGATAATCTGAATTCCTCATTTCAGACTTCTGCAGCTATCTGGAACATGAATTGGAAAGTTCTTCTGTCCAAGAATACCTACAGCATCTTTTGCAGAGTGAAGCTGTGAACCGTGGGATAGCGAAAGACCTTAGACGTGAAGAAATCAAGGAAAAACGAAAACTGGCAGATCCACGAATAATCATGGAGCTGAGACACCAGCAGGTGAGCAGGCAAGGCAGCACAGTCAAAAGGGATAGGATGGAGGATTAGAGTAAATGCTCAATGGTACTTCCCCAGGATTCTCTCCCAACCTGCAGTAATCGCTTACTTGGAGGCAAATCCCCCAGGATCCTCTTCCGCGGTTCAGGTGGAACATTACTGCGTTTCCGCACACACGTTAGCCATTCCCAGCAGCCTGCACGGTCAGCTTCCCCTGCGTCTGCTCAGGCTTGCTGCCTTTCCGCAGGCTGGCAGGAAGAGCCGCTGTGGCCGTCGGCAGTCAGGTCCGAGTTACTCCCATGGAAGGAACACTGTGGTTTAACCCCACGCTCTGTGCTGGTCTGAGAGCAGGACCAGTCCAGTCAGCGCCAGCTACGGAGAGGGTTGCTTGCTTCACCTAAAAGGTGGATTGTGACCCGCCCTGTCAGCGTACAACCAACCTCAGATTCTTCAGCCTTTGGCTCCTGCTTTGACTGTTGCCAATTTCCTCCTTCCCAGGTGAAGGAAAACCGGATGAGGCGTCAGAAAGCATTAGAACTTCAGAGACAAGGAGAATCCCTGAAGAAATCAGTTCTGGCTGAGGCCAAGCTCCAAGCACAGGAGGAGGAAAGAAGGAAGGCCCTGAAAGCCAAGAAGGAGGAGGAAGAGCTCCAGAGGGAGGTGGTGAAGCTGCGAAAGGAAATGGCTGAGAAGAGGCACACTGCGGCAGAAGCGCGGAGAACGTGAGAGGGAGAGGGGGGACGTGGAAAGAGCCATATGGAAAACACTTACCAGCTCCTTTTGCTAAATATAAGAGGAGTGGTGGTCCCAAAGGAAACATCTGCTATTCCTCTGTCTCCAAACTCTCCCAAAACCTTTTACTCCTCTGCTCCCAACCTCAGTGGCAGAGTTTATCATTAAAGGGGAGATGGGCTAATGATACCGTTAGCCTGCCCTCAGCCATTACCAGGATGTATGCTGCCTCACAAGGCAGGAGTGTGTTTGCACCACCGCCCATCCTCTCCATCAACTCCGTGGCCCCATCCAGCCTTGTTAGCGTCTAATGCAGCATGAAAGCCAGTACACACACAGAAAGAAAACGAATGAGTCGCTACCCTGCCTAGAATAGCCTGTGTTGAAAGTCTAGCACTTACGCTACTCCCTCTGCTGTGAGAGGATAAAGAGCGTTCTTGGCTGAGAATTCTGGAGACACAATTTTTGCTTCTGCTGAGCTTGAATTGTCACAAGAGATGTGAATTGTAGGAATGTCATTTATTTACTTAGGCAACCCTGAGATCCTAAATCGTCTCATACAAGTGCTTTACTGAAATCTTACTATTTTCTTCTGCCTGCTGTATTTTGTAAATGCTTCAGACTGTTCAGTCTCTGGAACCCCAAACCATGACTGTTTCCTATGAAGGCAGAGTTAAATAATTAGCAAGTTTCCAAGCTGTAGGGGGTGATTGTTATATGATTGGCCAAAAAGAGAGCAAAATGTGTGCAACGGTACTTTCCTCATTGTATTAGAACTGTGTGTTTGTTAACTTTCCAGAGAGGGGAAGAGACAAGAAAAAAATCAGAAGCTGTCAATGCAGGAGGTATCTATTACTGCATCACCACCCCCAGTCCTGAGGAAGGAAGAGCAAGGAGAGGAGGAACAGAGAAAGGCTCAGGAGCTGCTGCGCAGGATTCACACCAATAAGCAGAGAGTGAGCATCACCCTTCTTTACCTGAGACTCTGAGCCCCCTGCCCTCAGTGGCTGCTTGCAAAAGTGAAGTAAAAAGTCCTGGTTATCAGAATTTTTTACTTCTTCCGAGCCCTACTCCTGATACCAGGAAAGTAGAAGAGCAGGACAAAAAGTATCTTGTAAGAGTAGGTGCAAGAAATCCTGAGCCTCCATCCCCAGCGTGTCTGTGCCTCGAGGGTACCCAGTGGGAGGTTTTGCTCAGAATTGTGGAAAAGATGTGGCTTTCAGGACAGTTGCAAACATAAAGCCTTCTCCAGTTGAGAAGCAGGCTGATGTACTAAGGAGACAGCAGAGCAAGATTTTTTTGCCTTTGAGGAAGGGAAGTAAAAGGGGGGAGAGGTGGCACAAAAGGGCCTGAGAAGCCCGTCTGTGTGTATAGAAAGATATTTTAAAGGTTGCCTTGCAGACCCATGTGTAGGAGCGGGGAGAGGAAAGAGAAGTGCTGAGGCCTGAGATGAATTTTGAGCTGCATCTCCAAGAGCTGAAGTATGCCAGCACATGCACAGAGATGGGTTCCTGAAGGATCCACTCCCCCTGGGTGACAGTGGGATATTCTGTGATATTGCAACAGCACTTTCGAGGCAAACGTGCAGACTTTAGTAAGAGCCTATGTCTTTTACCATCATTATTCTGATACCATGCCCAGCTCGGGGTTAAACACCTAGTTGTATCAAAAACTTACAATTAAAGGGCAATCCTTTTGTACTGAATAATTTTATATGGGCAGTTTCAGCAAAGGGAATCAATTTCCCTGAGTGCAGGGATGAATGCCATCCATCACGTAATGTTTTTCATTAATACAGCACTCATCATCATTAATGTCTACTTAAAAACATCTAGAATGTTTTTTAATAGAAGAATCCCATAGCTTTTAGGGTGATTCTCCCCATGGCTCCCTTCATCTGCCCGCCTGCCGGCTTCGAGCTCGGCTGCTGTTCCGCAGTACACAGCCTCCCTAAGCTACGAAGAAGATAAGCCTGAAGGCAACCACAGAACAGTTTAGGGCAGGCATTATGGGAGAAGCCACAGCTTAGCTGAGCTAAGCTATAGTGACACTCTGATTATTTTCCTACAGCAGAAAGAAATAGCAAAGGCATTGACATTTTGGCCTTCTTGTAAGTCTCTATTTGGAGACTGCAGTGACCGAGAGGAAGGCAATTAAAACAAAGCACGATGACAAAAGGGGAACCGCTGAATCCCGTGAGTTGACCCACTTGGAGAATCAAAATGAACAGCATCTGCAGTGACAGGACTAGAATGATGGGGTAGATTAGACAACAAATTGCTGTTCTGTACAATGTCTATCACTTCCAGAGGCAGCGAGTCTCATTACACAACGAGGTAAAGGTTTGGCTGCCTACTGGAACAAGGGTGAGCCTAGGTCATGCCATAAAGTCACACTGGGAATTGTCTGGATTTTTGTCTAAGTTTTAAAAAAAAATGGTCCACGGAGATGTTTGTGAACTGTTCTCCACGAAAGTGTTCTTACCTCTAGCATCTTAGACATTTTCTAGATTTTGAAACATCTTTCCTGTCTGTGGAAATTCTGCATTCCTCACCCATTTTGCACGTGGTGTTTCACTCAAAAGTGTAGACCCCATGACATTATCTTTCTAGTCCTTTTCTGCTTTTTGTAGAAGACCTCCACATGCTCTGTGCTTTGGGGTTTTTTTTACCCTCAAGGTAACTGTGGAAAGGGGGGGGTTTGAAAAGAGTCTCAAAAAGGCAAGTCAGATAAGGGGAAGGGTGGAGAGGATCAGCACTTGTGTGATGGGCTGTATCTCGCTCACTGGTTTTCTGAAACTCTCCCACACAGTGCATGCGACAATATTTCTCTGCTTGGCTGAAAGTGATTCTGGAGCACAGAATTAAAATGGGAAAAGCCAGAGCCCTTGCTGACTGGAAATGCCAACTGAAGGCCCTGCGAGCCTGGAGAAACTATACTTGGGCCCAGAAGGTAGAGCAGGAGACCCAGCAATTGGAAATTCATCTCCAAGATCAAAACAGGTAGTGACCCTACACTCTGGAATTCCTCCTACTGCAGCAGTACGGGGGCAGTGCAATGATCAGGGACTGCAAAAGGGGCCAGCAGGAGGAAAACGGTAGTTTTTTGTGAAAACTGCTACCTTGCCTGCAGTCTGCCAGAGGCACTGTGGCACAGCTAAAGAGGAAGACAGAGATAAACAGGAGCTTTAGCACTTTCCAGCAAGCCTGTGTCTCTCTGTAGGTCTCTTTCCTAGAAATCTCACGCTGGCTTGCTCTGGACCCCAGAGAATATGAGGTGCTATATTTATTCCTGATTAATACAGTCATTTCCTATTTCAGTAGTAGTATAGCAGAGATCATTTTGGCCAGTGCCTTTCGTTAAGGAAGCTGTTGGACGAATTCCCTATCAGCCAGAGAAAATTCTGCTCTTGCAGGTGTCTGGCAGGCTGTGTGGTGAGGCACTGCCGCTTCCCCCGGTGCAGCTGGCGGGAAAACAGGATACCTCTTTGGCACCTATCCTACAGCCCAAGGATGACACAGGAACTTGCAAAATGTAAACTAGGGGAACTTACTTCAAAGTAATGGGCATCCTTTCTGCCCTCCCACTCCTTGGAGAAACAGTGTGCAGCTTGGGAGGGCCTTTAGAGTTAAGCAACGAAGAGACTCGGGAAGTTATGGGGCCTCGTGCTGTGGCCTGGTCTGCTGTATTTACTGCAATTGTTTTGGGCAGACCTGCGCAGAAGCATCGCTCCTGTCATAACACAAGTGCTTTCTCCTTCAGGAAAATACAACTGTCTGCGGAGCATAACCAGCGACGGCTTCTGCGCTGCCGCTTTCTGGCCTGGCAGCGCTGGAGCCAAGCAGAGACGGAAAAGCGAGAGCTGCAGAGCAAGAGGGAAGAGACGAAGAGAAAAATGGCACAGCTGCTGGAGGCAGTGTCCCTGGGGAAGGGTGGTCTGGACAGGCCGCTGGAGGTCAACAGGCCTGGGACAGCAGAATTAAACCAACATCAAGATTTGCATCAGGACAAGGTAAACCCTTCCTGTGTAGTTTTGTCTGCTGGCATCTCAGTACTCTTACAAAGCTTTTCTTTGGTGAAATCTGAAGAGTACATTGTCCCAGAGGAAGGCTTCTTTCCCAGGGCGACCCCCAGATACCTGCCTGAAAGTGTTCAGGAGGGAAGTCTTTAAAAAATCAGAGGCAAATGTGAAGGACAGGTTCAAGTCACGTGAAGGACACGTTCACGTGTTCACTTGAAGGACAGTTCAAGGCCAGGCTGGACGAGGCTTTGAGCAACCTGGTCTAGTGGAAGGTGTCCCTGCCCATGGCAGGGGGGTTGGAACTGGATGGTCTTTTAAGGTCCCTTCCAACCCAAACCATTCTGTGATTCTATGGCAATGGATGACTTGTAAAATTAATCTCTAATGCTGCCAGAGGAGAAGCCTTCATGTATGTCGCAATGAGCGTCCCACCCCCGGATCACTTTTGCTGAGAGATCAGTTACATCCTTCATGCCTGCTTAGCCTTAAAAAGAGTAACGCTTGACAGCATGACGAGATTTTGTCATGCCAGTGCAGTGCTCTGGCTTTTAGGCATAGGGGAAAAAAGTTGTCACTGGCTGTTTCAGGGTAATGTGCATCACAAGGAGGTAGGAGAGGAGAATCAGAGGTTGCTTCCTTAAATTGTCATTTGTCAGGTCACAGCCTGCCCTTCCTTCCTGTCTATAAAGCCTGTACCACAGCAGTGTCCCGATCCCACTTACACATATTACAGGTCAAGCTTTTTGTTTAAGTGTCGGCAAAAGTGGGTTTCCTGCTGTGCCTGTATCACCCTAGTAGGCCTGCATTTTTCTTCAGATTCACTGGTAAAATTTGTGCTGGAAGGATGGGACTGAATTTGGAGTTTGCCCTAGGAATCAGAAAGCGGATTTACATCTGATGCTTCTTCAGAGAAAGACCATGCGTCAGAAAAGGTGCAACCTCATTCCCCACTGCGCACCCATTTTGTGGTAGTATTTATCAAAGCTGGAGCAGAGGCGTGAGGAAGCAGCACCTCTTCTCTTCCATCTGTAAAGGGACCGCCTGGTAGATCACTTCAACGGTTTTACCTTTATTTGCCATATGAGCGCTGAGTGGGAACGGCACAGTCCAAAGGGAGCCTGCTAATCCCTGAGCAATGAGCTCTCTTGAGCTGTGCTCCCTATATATTCCTGCCAGAGCTCTTGCCTAATCAGGATGTTTTTTCCTCCCAGGGAAATGGCACGTGGCTCCTTAACAGTCTTTTTTCCCTGCAGCCTCTCATTTTGTGCATTGCTTAGCCTCTGCCCTGAGTAGAAACTGGATAAAGATTGCATAGGTGAGGTTACCCAACTTCACAGAATGAAGTTCAGTTACTCCTCAGACATCTCACTAGATTTGCATTAAAGAAACACTGTGTAGCAAGAGAGAAGAGTACTTGGTCTCAATCATTGCCAAATTCTACTCATTTCTTTGTGGTTTTATTCCCCAGCCAACTGAAACTCACCTCATACAGAAAGAACCTGACCACACCAGAGATCATTCTTGTTTGGATGCTGCCCTCACATCTCATTCCTACAGAAAACCCAAATTTGCCTGGGAGATTACCCCAAAAGATGCAGCCCTGAGTGCACCAGCCCAGGCTGTGTACAGGAATCAGATAGCCACTCTCCCCCAGCGGTTTCAGACACCTGGTCTAAAGACAGCTCCGGCTTACGGTAGCCGTTTTGAGCACCGGCATGCCTTCCAGCAACGCCTGATCGAGGAGCAGAGGCAGCAGCTTCAGAAACAGCAAGAGCTGATCCTCGAACTGCAGGAAAATCAGAGGCGGAGCACAGCTAAAGAGGCAACACAAGCCATGGCTGTCACTCAGACACTTAAAGAATGTGCTTCACAATCTAGGGAGGAAGAACCAAAGAGAGGAAAACCAACCCGATGCAAGAACACAACCCAGTTGAGGTAAGGCCCTCGATAAAGCAGCATGTCTCATTCCTACTCCAGCTGAGGCAGAATTTGCCAGGCACACTTCGGTCAGGCTAACGCTATCTGCTTCTCCTCCCACCTGTGACTTTGCCTCAAGGGTAGCACCAGGGTGGCCACAGCTCTCTGTCCTTCTCCCTTTTTTTGCAATGGCTCTACACCACGTAATCCACACAGGGCCCATTCAGAAACAGCAACACTGGTGTCCCACATAGCAGCAGAAGGGATTTATTTAGTTAGGAAAAAAAGAGAGAGATTGTTGTCCTCAGTATTTCCAAACATGCAGCACCCTGGGCACTCATCTCCTTTGCAAGGATCCATCATGAATTTCCCTCGGCTGTATCAGGGATTCAGGATGAGAATGCAGCACGGTGGAGAATATAAGCTACGAGGCCTGTTTCGCAGTGATAGGTGGTAGGTGTGAGATGTCATTTGACTGCATTCATTGATGAATTTCTTTACCCTTTCCTTTCATAGTCCACCTGTTTCTCATGGGCCAGAAAAGACGAGGGCAGCGATGCAAGGCAGGAGGCCCTCCAGCCAGCTGACCTCAGCTCATCCCATACTGAAAGGTATTGTTCTGGATAGCAAAGACCATTCCAGACCACTGTTCTCAACAGCTTGTCGGGAACCCTCTCTTTGCCTCAGCCTTGCTGGTAGATGGGAGTATGCGAGTAAAACTCAGCACTCCCTTTCCCAGCCGGACCAGCACTGTGAGAGGGCGAGCTGTTCTCATGCCCAAGACAGGCATCTGTAAAACCTGGCCAAGGTGTTGTGAGACAACAGCAGCTAGTCTGGGGAAGGAGCTCTGCATGCCTGCCTTCTGGGAGATATCTCTGCTTCTCTGGCCACGCTGGAGCAGCACAGGCACCTTAAACATGCAGCACAGCCCTTTCTGTTACATCCCGAGGTCATATTCTTCCACGTGAACTGGGGGGATGGTCAGTCTGCATGAAAGGCTGTCTGGAATATGATCATTGTCATGTGTTTTAACAGTTCTGGGATCATCAAAGCTTTTTGGCCGTGATAGCTGGGTTTTCATAGCTGCCTTTGATTAACCAACTGTGTTGAGCTCCAATGCTGCTTAGTCTACTGCATCCTTCACTGGTTTGCCTGAGCTCCATATAGCTTAGGGATTGTAAGCATATTTTCAGAGCATTAAAATTGAAAAATTTAATTTTTCAGATTTTTGAAATTTCTGGCTATCACTGGATGATTTTCCCTTGGTCGAGAAACCTGTTGTGGTCAAAACATTGCCCCCCAATTATCAATTGCTCCAGCCTGTGCTTCATTTGCCACTTCAGGAGAAGCGAGTATGGGTTCTCAACTCCACTGCATGTTCTGAATGGCCCTGTCAGTGCTGTAACACCTTCGCCGATAGCCAGCAAGAGCACCACGCTGCCATTTTTCTCCCAAAAGAAGCATTAAGCAGTAGTTTCTCACTAATGGGACCGAATACCTGTGTGTTGGTGTGGCAGGGGGGACACAAAGTCGCTCTTTAAATGAGCAATTGGAGCTTCCTGGAGACCTCATAGCAATTGGTGCTAAATCAGGTGCCCCGAGCCTTAGCACTCAGGGGTAAAACCTCTGGACACAATTCCTTTCACAACTGAGCCTCATGGCTGTGACTGGCAACCGAGGGCAGTGGCGTCAGTCTGACTGGGGGAGTCCTGAGTCACCCTACAGATGTTTATGGGTTCCTTGTTCATGACACTGCCAGCTGTCAGAGGCAGCAGAAAGCAAGGCCCTTTGTCCTGGCATTGCCCAGTCAGTGGGGGCCTGACAGTAGAGAGAAATGTCATCCTTGTTCACGAGACAAGGATGTCCACTAAGCCTTATGTCCTTGTGTTTCCATTCCTGTAGCTATGGAGGAGAGAGCTATGCAGCGGGCAGAACGGAGGAGGAAACTAGAAGAAGCCAAACAACAAAGAGAAGAGGAGAAACTGGTAGGGGAAATGGAAAATAAAACAGTCTCTCTCACACCATTCTAGTTATCAGAAATGCTGGTTTAACCCCAAAGCCAGGGACCAAGGAAAGGCCTTTTCTCCAAAAGAAGAGGTTTATAGCTTGTCAGAAAGCGGATGTCCAGCACACATCAAAAGAAGTTGTTGCTGCATTTGTATAGAGTGATGACCCTAGCCCAGCCATATCACAGGCAGACACTTAGTGTTGATGCAGCTGGAATTCTAGAACAGCCTCCCTTACCACTCCACCCCGCGTCTTTCACACCTACCTCATGACTGTAACTGCCCTTGCCGAGGATGAGAAGGGTGGAAGCACGCAGAGATCCACTCAATGGGACCTGGCAGCAGTGGGTTTCTCCTCCCCTGCCTTTCCTGTCTGGCCATGTACAGCCTGAGGACATGCAGTCTGACCTAGTAAAAATCCTGCACCTTTCTAGCCAATCTCTGCGGAAGAGAGAAGATCCTGACAATATTTGCATGGTTAATAGTCAAATTCTGTGATACACATCCAACAGAGGAGCCTTCAGGGCATTAAGCTGTTAGGGAAAACATGGATAGTAAGTTGCATCAGGATTAGAAAGCTCAGAACTGGGGGCCTAAAACAATCAGCGTTTGTTCCTTCTCCAGGCAAGACAGAGGCGCTCACATAGGCAGGAGGCTGAAGCGAGCCTTAGAGACCACAGAGTGGACAAACAGCAGGTTCAGTTTCCTCAGCTGCAGTTGCCACAGTCGTAGAGATCAGGGAACACAGTCATGGTAACCCCACATTATGGTCAGGGTGGTTTGCACCTCTGATGCATTCACCTAGAGCAAAAGCTCTGGGAAATGAGTGGAGTGGGGTTCGCAAGGAGAGCAGACAAACATTCAGAGAAGGATGTCGTGTCAAGTATGGCCAGCGCTGAAGCAAAGCAACTTCTCTGATCTTCACTGTTTGGGGAAAGAAACGTCGGGGTACCTGTAATGCTGCTTTGCGTGTAGAAGTAAAACATCAGAACAGAGCCCAGGGACTCAGAGCTGACTTCAGCAATCAGGTTATCAATAAATAACTTGGTGTATATGGTTTAATATTTTAGGGGAAGAGTGGGCAAATACTATATCCTAGGGCAAAGATATATATATATGACTTTCTACTCTCCATATATATATAGGTAGCAGAAAGAACAGTCTCTCCTTCCTCTCTCTCCCACAGCTCGTTGTCCAGCAAGGCTCATGTCTAGTATGTGGCAAACTCTGCTTCCTTCTGAAGCTTCAGGTGCTGGTCAATAATAGAGGAATACTGGGAAAGCTGAGAGGTCTGTGTTCTCTGGGAAGGTCAGATGTGCCACATTAAATTTTTTCTTCCTGTATTTTCTCCATGTCAAGGCCCAGCTGAAGGCTGAAGAGGAAGCACGGCAGAGGAAAGAGGCCGAGGAAAAGGAGGCTCAGCGGGAAAAACGACGGGAGGAGAAAAGGCAGCAGAAACTGGTGAGCAAACACCTCACCTGTTTGCCCCACCCATAGCAGGGATGGGGAGGAAGAGCCAGAGTACTGTGGTCTTCAGGAGTAGAGCAGAGGTGCACAGCCACTGCTCTAGGGGCTCACCACCTTCCCCCTTTTTGGCAGCGTTAGGGGAAGGGCTGTGGACCGAACGCTCTATGCGGTACATCCTGTCTCTAGTCTGAGCTGGACTCCAGGTCCCAGCTGATGGACATTGACTGCTGAGGTCTGGCCCCACAGGGGCAGCCTACTTCCAGGCTGCTCCTTGCCCTTGTGCCCCCCCTCCAGCCTACACAGCCATACCAGTCACAAACACACCATTTAAATGTAAACAAGCCTGACAGGTACATCGAGGGCAACTGTCCACCTGAAGAATAGAATCATCTTCTCCTTAGAGCTAGCCTAGGAATAGCCCTGCTTCGTTAGTCGTACCTGGAAATCGGCTGTCCTAATAACCCAAATAGCACATTTGAAATCCTACAGGAATTTGACCTACAACTATTGTCCTACTTGGATTGAGTGTTTTGGGATGGTTGACCTTCATCCCTGAGTCTCAGTCTACAGTAATATTGTACAGTTACATAATATCCACATCCCTCCCCTACTATTTTAAGCTTAAGTGGTAGGGTCCATGTATAAACTCAGAATCATTTTTTGACGTTTTTCAGTCTAATTTTATGAGCACAGAAAGCTGCCCTCCTCGAGCTCACCAAAGCACCCCTCCCACACTGATGAAGGCCCATCAAAAGGGGGTTCCTGCTAGGTCAGCACTGCTGGTCACCACAGATTGTATGTCTGCTACAGTAACACCAAACTGCGGTGCTAAGGGAAGGCCACGTGCCGATACATGGCCCAAAGAAATGTCCAGAAATGCCATTGTCTTCCCTGAGGATTTTCAGGACAGTTTTCTCTGCTCTCTACCACAGTTCCAGCAGCCTTTCAGTACCTGATGGGGCTACAAGGAAGCTGGGGGGGGACTTTTTACGAGGGCCTGTAGTGACAGGACAAGGGGTAACGGGTTTAAATTGAAAGTGGGGAGGTTTAGATTGGATATCAGGAAGAAGTTCTTCCCAGAGAGGGTGGTGAGGCACTGGCACAGGTTGCCCAGAGAAGCTGTGGATGCCCCATCCCTGGAAGTGTTCAAGGCCAGGCTGGATGAGGCTTTGAGCAACCTGGTCTAGTGGAGGGTGTCCCTGGCCATGACGGGGGTTTGGAACTGGATGATCTTTAAGGTCCCTTCCAACACAAACCATTCTATGGTTTTGTGATTGTAGCACATGGGGTCATGTCTGGTCTGCACTGCTAAAGATGATGCAGATCCCTATTTCCTGTCAGGTCAGGACCTCCAGCTCCAATATGACCATCTGTTGTCATTGCTTAACATCCTCTTCATCCAGAGTGTATTAAACTACTGCTCTTTGTATTGTAGAAAGAGCTGGAGAAGCAAAGGAGGCTGGAGAAAGAGCAGCAGCTCCAAAGAAAGGCCAGAGATCACTATGAGAAGGTCCTGCTGAGAAAGCTGGGAATGGTGCCATGGAAAAGGCTGATGGAGCAAGCCAAGGAAAAGCTTGTGGTAAGTGCTGAGGATAAAGGAAAGGACTGGTGCCATGGGAGGCAGGGAAAAAGAATGGATGCAGCACTTAACAGAAACCTTACTAGGCTCTTAAGCCAGGTAGAGATAGAAAAAGCAAAAACTCTCCTTGCACACCCTGCCCTGTATTAGTTCTTTAAATCAGCCCATCTGACAGTAATCCTGAGAGGTCACCAAAAGCCCACAAGGGTGGCATCCTCATTCACAGCTGATTAAACAGGAACCAAAAGGACAGAGAAAGGAATGAATTCCAGCCTAATGAGAAGTCATCTTTTGCTAGCCTCCACTTGTCTGCGGTACTAACTGCCACGTGATTCCGTGCCAATAATGCAGTGGGAGTTAGTTTTGTACGATACAGCCCAAAAAAATAAATTGAAGTTTAGACGACATGAGCCTGTCGGTTCTCTTGCTCCACAGCAAAGCTAATCAGTAAGACAGTGCCAAGCCACCGTAGTTATGGTGCGGTTAACCCCAGCCCATCTTCAGGGCTGTCCCTCTCTCTGGAGTCACTGCTGGTGCAGTGTTGGCCACTGCTAGGGGCGGGACACCACCGGTGACAGACCTGTCCTAGCCTGGCCGTACCTTCAGCACAGAATAGCAAGCGGTAGCTTCTGAGTCCCTGCCACATGAATGTCGCTGATGACACGTTTCCGTATGTGACAGAATTGGCGTGCCTTAGCAGGGGTGGACTAGTCGCACTCAGCCGCGTCCTGAAGATTTAGCCTGAGCCCAGGGCAAAGTTGGCAAGCTTCCATTTAAGTCGCTGCAACTGCAGCTGCTTACAGTACTCACACGCACGTAGGCCTCCGGCTGGGAAGAAGCAGAGGGATCGGAGCCCAGGGCTAAGTTGGCAAGCTTCCATTTAAGTCACTGCAGCTGCTTATGGTACTCAAACACGCGTAGGCTTCCGGCTGGGAAGAAGCAGAGGGATAGCAGCCGCTCCCTAAGTCCACCCTGCTGGTCAGCGTTATGGACAAGGTTGGAGTAAGCTCTTACAGGCCGTGCCTCTGCCCCATTCACAGTTGGTTAAATTGAGCCTCTAATTCACAAGGATGTTCTCTAGAAGCGCCGCAGCAGCAGCCTGAGAGAGGCTGGTCCCGTTCCTTACGCTGATGCCTCTGTGGGAACCTCTCCTGTAGTTATTCCAGCTGTCAGGCATCTGCATTCTAGGGGCCCCAAGAAGCGGAGGTGATTTCCTAGTTTGTGCAGTCAGTAGCCCAAGTGACCACCTGCTGTGTCTGCTCTCTTCACTCAGGTAGCACAAAGGCACCGCTGCTGGGGCCTGCAGAGGAAGTGCCTGGTGTTTTGGCTCCAGCACACCCAGGAGAGCCTCACGGAGAAGGCGTCTAGGGCCGAGGGCTTCTATTCCCAGATGTTGCTGAGACGGAGCTTCAGGAACTGGCTGAAGGTTTGCCTGTGCCACGGCGGAGAAACTGCCGCACTTATCCCCTCGCCCCGCTGCCGCCGCGCACGCCTGCAGCCCAAGCTCTGCCGGGCCACACTGCCCCCACTCCAGCCACACCGTTCCCTTCTCTGACCTTCTTCCAGCTCTCCGCTCTCCATCATTCTCCTCCACCCAGGACACGCTCCTATATACTGCCCCTCCACCTCTGCGTTCCCTCAGCCTGCTCCCTGCCGATTTTTGCCCCATAACCCTTTGCTGCCACGGCCTCCGCACTGCTCTGTTTCTGCTCATTGGGCTGGGGAGAAAGCAGCCACTCTCACCTCTTTCTCTCTACTTCCCTAGCACAAGGATTATCTCTCCGCTCTGGAGGAGAGAGTGAGCACCCTCCACGCAGCCTGCCTCACAAGGACGTACTTCCGGGCATGGTTTGGTCTGGCCACAGAGGAAAAAAGTACCTTATGGGAGAAGCTGAAGATTGCTACTGAACACAGTAACAAGTAAGCGTGCTCTCTTGCTGTTAAGTTTACACACCCTCTGAATTATTTGGGAGGCCGCTTTTGGCAGGTCAGTTATCTGCTCCCCAAGAACACGTGAACCAGGCTCTTCACTGCTGGGATTCTGCTTCTGAGATCTGCGCAGTCCACATCAGCAGAGCTTTACGGTAAGAATATTCCACGCAGCCTGGAAAAGGGAATTTAGTGGTACCCTTCACAGGACTTTTAATTCAGCTGAAAAGAGAATCCAGTGAAAGCACATAAGTAGCTGCAACTTTCTAAGCTGATTAGCAGATCTGGCCATGCAGCTTCTGCTAAAAGCTGCCCTAGGAAAATCTTGAAGTACAATTATAACAAGCCAAATGATTGTGCAGGAATTACGCTGCCTTGTTTGTCCACGGCAGATGATTTAGTCCACAAATCCAAAGTTGATCAACTAGAAACCCTTCCTAGGGAATCTCCTGGTTTATGCCATCGCTGTCTGATGTGGCAGTGAGAACTGCAGCAGACAGGTCGACCAGTCGCGGCTGCGGGCAGACGCACCCGGCTCGCTCGCTGTCCCGTAGCTGCATTAGCTGTGCACGTTAACGAGAGGAAAACACTGTTGTCAGAGTCCAGCAGAAAATGGCAGCGTATTCACCCTCCTCACCACGAAAGCACCTCAGCCGCGCGCAGTCACGAGCAGGCTGCGCCGGTGCGTAGCCCAGGCAGGATCTGCAGCGCCTTGGAGGAAGAATATGATCAAGTTCCCCCCTTCTGTGGTCGAGCGAAGCTGCTCTAGCCTGCCGTGTCAGTCAGGTTAGAACGGCGCACGATTTAACCCAAGGAGCCAGCAAACTGGAGGAACCAGGGGAATTCAGACCCAGGAAGAGACTGGGTTGATTCTCCGTAGGACCTCTTGTTGGGAGTGTAACGACCTGTCATTCCACATCACCTCTTCCCCCACAGAGTGGCAGAAGGCTGTTCAGACCTTGACACAGCACACTGTGTTGTGGACAGGACTGCATGTCCTGCGTGTGGGAATTCCTCTGGGGGGGGTGATTAAAATTGGGTAAGAATTGGAGCCCAGTTCCCGTGCTCCCACACGGTTGGTCTGCACCAAATGAGGCTGCATTTTTCCCCAAAGAAACTGCCTTCAGAGCCCCTTTGTATTCTTACAGAAACATCTTTAATCTTCAGAGTGCTAAGCAAACACCAGCTAAGAAATCCTGTCAGAGGGAGGAGCGAAATTCTTGGGGGAGAGGACAAGAGAAGGGCAATGTGTTAATTTTGCCCGGGATGATTGACATATGAACGAGCGGGCTGCATGCAGATGTTCCACATGTCACAGCCCCGACCAGCAGCAGAAAGGACAAATCCCACCGGTGTTTTAGGGGCGCTCCCCCCTCAAACTGAAGTCGTCTCTTGATGACCCGTTACGTTATGCACACATCCAGGTGTCATCACTTTGTTCTCTCTTTCTTGTCCCCCCTTTCTTTAAGGAGACTCCTGC
>NW_010253569.1:19307-29522 GCF_000690775.1 Eurypyga helias
CCCTGGTGAAAAAGGAAAGGGAGAGAGAGGAGAGGAGAAACCAGCTACGCAGGAGAGTAGCTGAAATTCTCCCTGACTTCCAAACGTGACAGAAGAGACTCATGGGAGACAGCGAAAGAGACTGTGCCGTCTTCCTACCGACTGAAACAAATCCAAGGGGAAGTCCTATCCAGTGCAAAGGGTCCTACAGCCAACGGAAGCTCCCTGGGGCCGCTGCTGTCGGAAACCAAGTTTACACGGAAGCTTATCACTTTGCACTTCAGGGGGTCATTCCCCACAAGGTCCTCCTCGTGTGAAGCCTCCCTAGGAGTGTCTCAGCCGGCGGCAGTTTGGTGTTCCAGGCCAGAACCGTTTCCGCACGCAGAGCTGCGGCACCGACACGAATCCTCCGTCACGGGAAGCACAAACTGAGCTGCACCTGGCCTTCCTGGAGCAGTAACCCGGTGCTTTTCTGTTGCCAGGGCTGTCGGGTGACACAGCTTGATCAGGGAGCGAACAGCCCCGACTGCCCGCTGCCCCCTAACAACTGCGGCGAACTTGGCCACCCAGAGAACAGTTTCTAGCTAACTGTGCCAGGAGAGTTTGGATGGGAGGAGGAGAGGGAAGAGCTATTTACGTAAATCACATTTGTTAACAGTCCAGATCACAGCATCACATATGGACAGTGTAGAACCTGGATTCTTTTTCAAGGGACTGCCTAGTTTGCAGCACTGGCTGGCTCACCAGCACAGGGCTTTGATTTTGGGGGCAAGCGGCGATTCCAAGTTTCTGAGCCTCTATCTTCTTGTTATTTAAACATTTTTCCAAGCTGGTTAACTGCAGTATTGTGCAAGTCCGCCTGGGCCTTTTCACTTGATGCAGCACTTCAAAAAAAAAAACAAAAATCCAAGAAAAAGGCAGGCCGTACTTTTACATAAGCTAAAGCTGAGATGATTACCATGAAAGTTTCTCATCACTGTTCAGCGGCATTACCCGATCTGCACTGTGCTGCACGTTAAGGTACAGTACGTCTCATCTTAGCAAGAACATAAAGGCAGGAGTCTGGAATCGCTTCCCCCTCACAACAGGATAGACAAAGTTCTCTCCAAAAGGATTTGGCAGTACAGGGAGCGCTTGGGTAACGCCAGGAAGATGACAGTTTACTGTTATCCATTGCACTGGGTAATTTTTAAATCCTGTATCTGCACTGAAAGTTTCCAATAAACCCAGATCTGAAACGAGCACAACGGAGGTGTTGGTGTGGATGTGTCAGAGGCTGCCTGAGTGGCGCGAGACAGAACCCAGGGTGAGGGACCCAGAGCAGTGCTGAGCACTGCAGGTGAAGCAGGGGGGACAGGTCAGGGCTCTGGAGCATCAGCACCAGGAATTTGTCCACGAGGAGAGCTCACCCGGGTGTGGCTGGAGAGCCTCATCGGTCAGGCTCTCGGCTCAGGTCTGAAGGTGACTGTCCCTCCCACAGCCACCCTGTACAGCAGATGAAGGATTACAGTCTCCTGACGGCTGATCCCGGAGCCGACCACCAGCGGGTCAGATGAGAGCGTTATCCACGCGCCAGGAGCTGAAGGTGCCTGCGTGGAGTGTGGGCGAGTGCAGACCATCTGGCTGCATTAAAGGCAGATTGTGAGAGGAAGCAACAAGCTGAGAGAGGGCTGAGTAACTCGTCCTGCGGGGAAGAACGGGCACTGCAGGAGGGTAGCGTCTTTCCCAGAAGCCTGAGCCAAAGGGGGAGAGCAGAGCTGGAGGCTGAGCTACCGAGCGCAGCCTGCGGCCACGCTTAGCGATCGTAGCAGCAAGCAGTGGCAGCACAGCAACAGCAACCCGCTTCCCCTTAGCACGCTCTCTCCATTGGAAGCCTCTCCCATGTAGTGCCTAACGAGCTCCTGGAACACCTCCAAGCCAGCCCTTGTGCTCCCACATTACTGGTGGCCTTTTCCTAGGCTGCCTTCCTCCTCACCGGGGCTTGGCAACACACGCAGCAGGGAAAGTCTCCAGCCCACCCTCCATCTGGATTCACGGCAAGGAGAGCGGGCCAGAGGATGAAAGGCAAGGATGCAAAGGCTGCCTGGGCTAGGAAGGGTAGCGTTCCAGGCAGCTGGAGATGTGAGACCCCACGGCTGTAAGGGGAGTAGGGAGCAGTGGAGTGGACAAGCCCACAGAGAGCCTGGTTGTAACCTCAGCAACAGGCTGAATCCACATCTTTCACCCACTAAAGGGTGCCCCTAACCACTGGCAACTCAGGGGTGCGTCCAGTTTCCTGGAGTTTCTTCCCCCAGCAATGCCACATTTGTGCATTTTGTCCTCCAGGTCCACAGCTCCCACTTGCCTCCATGCCCACTCACCATCCGTGAAAACAGCGCTGCCTCGGTGGAGCAGTTCTGGGTTCCTGCACCCAGAACGTGGAGTCAACGCTTAACTTCTGAAAATCGGCCTCTGTCTCCACCACTCTCGCCTTCTAGACTCTTCTTCTGTTCTTAGCAGCTGTGACCAAGATTCTCCCATCCAGACTCTCTTCTGCTGGACAGTGCAAGCTGCAAGAAGCCAAAAAGATGATCCAGGAGGAGCTCTGATGCCCCTTTGCCCTTGCCTACTGCTAATTCCATGCTAGGATGGAGCTGAAGCATCGGCTGGATCCAGCGGAGGGAAAGGGATGGTGTTCCAAGAACCCAGTCAGACTCAGAAGGGAGATGGGGAAGGCCCTTGACTTCCCCATTCGATCCACACCCGGCTGAAACAACTCATCCCTCCTTGGCAGAACCAGCCTGATGATGCAGCTGAGACACCCCTAAAATCCCCAGCACGATGTTAGTGTTTGGCAAATTAAAGCTCCAGCAAACACAGTTCCCAGCAGGAAGGCGACACACCCGAGAGCTTGTCAGACCAAGGGAACTGCCTCCGCCAGCGTCCCTCCTGCTCCAGCACTTGCTGAAATGCAGGGGTCAGTGCCTCGATGTGGTCATGGATCCACACTCCCACAGCTCGGACGCGCTCCTGTCTGGCAACTCCTTGCTTTTCTTAGGAAAGGAGGGAGGTGGCTGCACAGCCAGACTTCCCTTCTGCTGCACAGGGAGGGAGGATTTAACTTTAGTACAACAGCAAACGCAGAAACCCGAAATGATCGCAAACTCCCTGTCGTGGTTTAACTCCGGCTAGCAAAATACCACGAAGCTGCTCTCACCAACCCCCCTCCCCTTCTCCAGTGGAGGGGACGAATTGGAGAAAAAAGAAATAAGGAAGCTCGTAAAATTGAGATAAGAACTATTTACTACTTAAATCTAAATTAATATATACAAATACTGCTAATAATAAATAATTAAAACAATAGAAAATAAAACATATGATACATATGATACAATTCCTCACCACCCACTGACCAATGCACAACAGGTGTTGAGAGCAGGGACACCTTCCACTAGACCAGGTTGCTCCAAGCCTCATCCAGCCTGGCCTTGAACACTTCCAGGGATGGGGCATCCACGGCTTCTCTGGGCAACCTGTCCCAGTGCCTCACCACCCTCTCCGGGAAGAACTTCTTCCTGATATCCAATCTAAACCACCCCACTTTCAATTTAAAGCTGTTACCCCTTGTCCAGAATGCTCTTGGGATGCAAGATCCTCGTTCAAAGCCCCACTGCAGGGCAATGTCCCTAGTTTCCAGGGTGGTGGAAACTGCCAGCTGGTCTCTGCTTGATCCTGATACCAACAGACCCAAATGTCCATTTCTACAGGACCGGAGGAGCACCTGCTTCCTAGCTTCTCCTTACCCTGTTGCTCCCTTATTCCCAAGTCCAGTTCACAGCTGGATAACCACAAGATGACAGCAGCTTTCAGCCACGTAACCTGGCTGAGTGTCTTGGCATAAATCAACAGGCTACTCCACCGCTGATTTCCAATCATTTATTTCGAGTCATCCATTTGGAAACACTGCATATGATGCAAAACGGACACAAACACACACACCCCCCAGTCCTTTCAACAAAGCTCACAAAGTTTTTTCCTAAAGCTTAGGGTAAAAACCACCCCAAAACCCAAGACATCCCACAGTTCTTCCAGAGCCCATCATTCTTCACAGTATCAGCCAAGGCTTTCCATAAAGGCAAGATCCTGGGAGGCTGCAATACTGCATTTCAGAAAGAGCCCCACCTGTCCGCAGAAGGATTTTCACTGTACAAGCATCCTGACAGGGGAAGAAAATCCTAGGAAACTGTGGAGTTCTTCACTGAAAGCAATGCAGGAAAACACATCCATAATCACACACGCTTCCTGCCCTAATGAGGCAATATACATTCAGATAGGAGGAAAAACCCGAGCCCGTCATTAAGACATTAGGCAGCGAGGCAGTATCCATTTCATCTTCAGAAGAAATTTTACAGCAAATGGTTTCATTAAGACACTTGAAAGCAACCTACTTTGAAGGGGGGAAAAAAAAAAAAGCACCATCATAGCATAAAGGCTGAGATGTGATTAGGAGTCACAAGCAGCGCCAACTCTGGCTCACCAGTGACTTTTGTCATTTGGGGACAAGTTAGATGGAGAAACAGCCGGTGCAGGGACCTGACTCACCTACAGAAAAGCAGGGCTTAAGACGACACAGAGTGCCAGGCCACCCTCACGGGGTGCATCTAACGGCACACAGCTCTTCGGACAAACGGGAGGGTGCTGGCATGGACACAGGGGGTTTGACCCTACAGCAGCGGCGACACCAGAACCCTGGCCCCTTAGAGTTGCCTTGGCCTGCACAAGCCCACCGATCTGTGAAACGACAAACGCCTCATAAAAGGGCACGGAGAAAGCGGGATGAACTCATTTCCAAGTCTGGGTGGGAAAACATCACAGCTGGATACTACTGAAGTCTTTCCCTGGTTCTGACCAGCTCTGGGTCCCTCACTCAGGGAAAGCGCTTAACGGCCAGCAGCGTACCGCTTTCTGCTCTGCCAGGTATGCGCAGGCAGTTTTACAGCGAGACACTGGTCCTCACCTCAGGGCCACACGCACACGACCCACGAGTGACCTGCCAAACGCAGCCTGCTCCCACTGCTCCGACACCCAGGCCCCATGGATCCAGGCGGCTACTAACGCAGCCCGAGGGCTGACCCTACGCCTACGTCTTAGCGTTCTTCCGCCATCGCGGCCAATAACAAGCTCAGCAAGAAAATACTCAGGAAAGAAATTGTCCTTGAGCACGCAAGAGATGACAACAGTCTGCCCGGGCTCTAAGTGCAGAAGGGAGTACTGCCCACCCTTCAGAGTTCTCAGGGCTATTAAAAGAGAGCTCTAACGTGTGCATCCAAAACTCTTCCGCCCTTTCAGATATCCCATTACTTTATGCTTCCCACCTCCCTTGGCATTCACACAAGGTGAATCCTATCGGGATGTAAACAAAAGCCATGTCCTTAAAGAAAAACTCACCACTGCTATGCAGATACAGCCACATGAGCTTCCTCTTCACTGGGGGACCAGCACTGCGTCCTCCTCCTAAAAAACCCACCTGGCAAACATCTTAGTGTCCTGCATGATTCCAGTTCCCTCTGGAGTGAGTGCAAACCCAGAATCTACTACAGCACTCCAACCCCACTGTATTGGAATGGGCTTCCCCAAGGTATGGAACCGTTACCTCAGGCCGAGGTCCTTTGTTCCAAAGTCCATGCTGCCTGAGAGAACAGCACTGGAGTCTCCAGGCAGTCTGGGGGTGAGCAATTGGAATGAAATCTCCCATGCCAGAACCCCCGAGAGACAAGGCTACACTGACAAACAGGCTGCAAAGCAGTAACAGCCTCTGCTCCTGGGAGAAAGCAAGCAGAGACTGGCACTGCCAAGGAAACTGTCTGCGTCTGCTCTGCTCTCCCAGCCAGGAGCAGCAGGACCCTGAGAAACCAGCTATCTCAAACCTGAGCTTGTTCAGCTCACACGCACACAACTGAATTCTGTGCATGTAACTCCAGGACGGAGAGGTTGGCTACCCCCGCTGCAGGAAGCCCAGGAGGTCAGTCAGCCTTAGTCTTCCCAAGTGCCAGCAGGATGAGGTCTGAGAGGACACACCTGCTAGCCCACAGCACCCCTGTCTCCAGGGCTGCCAAGCTTCGGTTCGTTCCGGCAGGCACCACAAAGCGTCTATGTGCCATGGAAATGTTTACAGACGACTCACATTGAGGAGAGGTCTTTTGGGTCAGGCTCCAGCTCCAAACAGTCAGAAGGTCCTACTCAGCAGCCAGAGAAACAGTTAGCACAGTCGCACCAAGTGCCACCTTCTTCCCAACAAGGAAGCGCTCAGAGACCTCTCAGCGTGTTCACACAGAGGCAGGAAGCAGGAGAGGGGTTCCCTTTCACCTCCTTGTAAAGAATTGCTCACTGGATTAAAAAGGGCAAGAGGAAACGAGGGACAGTCAGTACTGCTTTCGGCACAGCCACATTCCAAGTGCAGCTGCTCCTCAACTATCTGCTGTGTAGAGTGCCATCTGAGGAAACCAAACAGTGCAGAGAGGGACACAGTTGTCACCTTGAATTGGGACATGTAAGCAGGGGCGCACAACACCGAACGTGGCAGGGAGCTCAGGAGACGCTTGCCACCCTGCTACCATCCATCCATTCTTCAGGGATAACACGCACAGTGAGCCTGCATGGCTGAGCCAACGTCTCCCAGCCGCCTGGCACACAGCGGGAATCAGGGCAGGGATAACCCGGGCACGCCGCAGGTGTCTATGGTTAGCTAGGACAAGGCTCTTCCCTCTGCTTCTGCATCTGAGGCACAGCCCAAAGGGCATCCTGTGCTTTTCCAGCCAGACCTCTCATGTTATTACTGCAGGGCCAACTGCACGCACGACGGTTTGAAACACAAAGCAACCAACCTCCCCACCCACAAAAACCAGAAGCCATCACCACCAAAACCTTGTGATTTCAGCTGAAGCTCAGGTCTGCGTGATAATACGCTTGCAGGCGGCAGAGGAACACGTGGTGTTCCTCCAGAACGCGTTTAACGCATTCCTTCGCCTGCCAGCGCGGGTCACCCACCCCGGAAGTGGCCAGCTCCCACACAGCCTCTCCGTCTCCCTACATACCCACAGACTGAGCTGCTCCTCAGCTTCCCGGCTTGAGAACAGGGATCTGCAGCCAGGCAGCTCCACAGTGACTGGGCTGAGAGGAGGCTGGAGCACTGTACTATTTGCAACACAACCGGCCAAGATACCACCTCCCAAAAATGCTGTTAGAATGGTCTGCTCTCCCAGAAGGAGGTAGTTTCCATAAAACAACAGGAACATCAGCCAGCACTCTTTTACCCATTATGCATTGCTTCAAAACATCTCCTCCTCACTTGGTGTATCTACCTGCTGTCTCACGTCACAACCCATAATCAGAGCAGAAACCCGTCAAGGGAGAGGAGCCAAGCCTTCAAACCAACACAGACCCAGCTTGCAGAAAGAACCAGAATGAAGATGACGGTGTCTTCTCACCCAGTGGAACAGAGGGGGATGGAGTAACAACTTTAGGGGTCAAGAGGTGACGGGATCTTACAAAGCCCTATAGGAATGCTGCTCACAAAAGGCACTTAATACAAGCATGTACACAGCTAGATGGAATATTACATTGGAAAATAAAGAGAGATATATGCACCAGAGAGGAGGGAGCCGCTCAGTGACCGCCTCGACACAGTCCCTTTCAGCCAAAGGGCGTGGCTTCTGCAGTGGTCCATCTGTATTAAAAGTCCACCCTCGTGACGTGTCTGAAGCATCGCACATAGGGATGAGCCGGGGTTTCCTTAACCTTTGCAGGAACCAGTGCACGCTCTCAAGTCCAGCAGAGGGTTCCTCTTGATGCCAAGGTTCACACCTAATGAAAACTCCAAGTTCTCAAAAACCTTGTGCTCTTCTTCCTGACGAGCTGACCTGCGCAGTTTCCCACAGTGGGAAAAGGCTCCTTCTCTCCAGGTTTGCTCATATGGCTCACTGCTTTCCACATCCTGCTGCTGGCTGCCAGCACGCAAAGAATCGTTCTGACTGGGAAAGCCTCCGGTGTTTGTCAGCAACGGACAGGCAGCCCATACACCGACCACAAAGGAAGGGTGTGGGAGGAGGGAGTTCTAGTGGAAGGGGCCGTTCCCCTGCTAAAGAAAGTCAGTCAACGTCATCCGCAGCAGGAGGGGTGTCACACGATGTCTTCAGCAGAGTGCTGTGGAGGAGAAGACCCCAGGCTCAAGAAATGGCCCCAGTTGCATAGGAAACCCCTGTTATACTGGCCAGTGTCTATCACTAACCCACCCAGGAGCCTGCGCCCCGTGTTGTCCCGCAGAGCCAGCCGAGCTTCCCTCTCGGTCACGTTGTAGCTGATGTTCAACAGCTGGATAAGGAGGATGTATCCCATGCCAGCTGTTACAATGGCACAGTACCACACACAGGTGAACGACAGAGCAGAGCTGGCAGCAGGGAAAAAGATGGGAAGGAAGCCATTTAGTTTTGGAGCAGCTGCTTCAGAGTGACTTTCCCTGGTAATCACTATCCTTTCAAATCCCTGTCTACATCTGCCACAGTGATTTGCCACTTTCATCAGATAATCCTTAAAAGCTTTCTCAAAATTAAAGCTTTAGGGCTTACTTAATGAGAGCTTTTAACGCTACCAGAGCTCCTCCTGCACACTGCTGTCGTACCACCCAGCCCTTCCCTCCTACCCTCGTACAGGTACTCGGCCCGTATTGGAGGGCACGATGCTCACACTCGATAGACCGTGCCATGGGAGTACAGAGAAGGTAGTGTCACTCGTGCCAGCATACGCCGCACATTGGCAGTAGCGCCAGCCTCTGAACTCGTGTCCCACGCTCCTCCCCACCCCCCCCGCCAGACGAGGCATATGAATGCTGTCTGTTCTAAGCAGACAGCTCGGAAGGACAGTCACTAGATAAACAGCGAGGGATGACAGGGAGAGACAGCACACAGATTCCAGACTGTCAGACCCTTAAATGTGTCTGCCCCACGTTGCAGGTAAGGGCGTATTTATTGTGTCCTATACAGATAAAGATTTCAAATCCTAGCTCCTCCAATGACTTTCTCCACATAAATGGTGAGGTCTCTCCGAGTCTCGGGCTTCCCACCTCGGCAGAAGCAGTGGTTCATCCCCACTTCCCAGAGCTTTTTAGGAAGCATTTTTTGGTCAGGTTTGACAGCCAACAGCACTGGCCTGGAGCACAGAACGAGGAACAGGAGGCTAAACTGCCTGACCAAGCCCGTTCCCACCCCAGCTCTCTCCCAGACAGGTCTCACCTGTAGTCAGAATAGGCCCCGGGGCAGTAGAACAATGCCATGAAGGGAGTTCGGCCCCTACAGACGGTGTGCAGGGTCAGTGTAATCCCGTACACAGCGGTGAGCATGAAGAAGGAGAGCGCAAGGATGAACGCCTGGTGGTTCTGCTCCCCTACACAGCTGTTAATCCTCCAAAAGGAAAGAAGAAATTACTTGGAAAGAAGCTGCCTTCCCTTGCCTCCCCCCTCCCCCAGCCACCAGAGAACCTCATTTCCAAGGTGCTTTTGCACAACATAGGATAAGAACTTGGAAACACGTTCAAAGAGGCTTTATAGCTTTTTATAGGAAGGTGTTGTCACCTTCCTATGGTCAATAGACCCACAGGGTAAAGGTGGTGGACTGTTTGCCTTAAACTTTTAGCAAGCGTAGCATCCTTTGCTGAGACACGTCTGAGGTGTTGTCACCTTCCTATAAAGTCAATAGATCCACAGGGTAAAGGTGGTGGACCGTTTGCCTCAAACCTTTAGCAAGTGTAGCATCCTTTGCTGAGACACGTCTGCACCCTACTGCTCCTCGTTTCCAGTACTGGACACCCACAGGCAGCTTTGGGGTCCCTTGCACCAGGAGAGCACTAATGCAAGCTAACTGCAGGGTCACCAGTGCTCCACAGACCAAGTCTGGGAAAAAACCCACCACCAAACCCCAGATGAAAAAAGGGCAGAGAACCAGAGGCAATTCTGAAGTACGCTGCTGTAGAAGTTAACAGCTAGCAGGCCATTCCACTTATTTTAAGTGGGATACCGTTCTTTAAAGCGGTCAAGGTAGATGTATCGTTTTAGAGAACCTCACTAGGTCTTGCACGTAACAAAAGCAACCCTGCCTGACAGGGGTTTAAGTGGGATACCATTCTTTAAAGCGGTCAAGGTAGACGTATCGTTTTAGAGAACCTCGCTAGGTCTTGCACAGAACAAAAGCAACCCTGCCTGACAGG
>NW_010253570.1:0-270 GCF_000690775.1 Eurypyga helias
GCAACTTGCTGAAGAAGGCTAAAAAGCTCTGAACAGTGTGAAGTATAGCTGACTTTCAAATTCCTGAGCAGCCAAGAAGCTACCCTAGGGAAGAACAGGAACGAGCATTTAAAAAAAAAAAAAAGCAGCAGCACTAATTTGGACTGAGGTTTCTCATCAACAATCAAGGCAGCAGGTTTTTGTCAGAACGCTTGTCCAGGCCCAAGGACTTTGACAAATTCTGAACAAACTGTTGCTGGTCCACATGAAAAAGTGTAGTTTTGTTAAAAC
>NW_010253570.1:356-571 GCF_000690775.1 Eurypyga helias
AATATAGAAGAAAAAGTAAAGGGAAAGTATTGTTTATGGTTGAAGTGATACTGCAGTCTGAAAGGAAAAAGTTACGGCATCTTTTGCTAGTGTTTCCATAAGCTTGGTGGAATTGCACTGGTCTGTAAGTCGAACACAAGGAGCAGAGCTTGTGCAGCCCTCAGGAGGGTCTCAGTGAGTGACGGGACAGTGCTCTAACCCAAACTATTGGTAGC
>NW_010253571.1:0-208 GCF_000690775.1 Eurypyga helias
TACTGGGAGGTGGAAGTGGGGGACAAGACCCACTGGGCTCTCGGCGTTTGTAAGGATTCGGTGAGTCGGAAAGGGGAAATCACTCCCTTACCGGAAACGGGATATTGGCGCGTGCGGCTCTGGAACGGGGATAAGTACGCGGCCACCACCACCCCCTTCACCCCGCTGAGCGTGCGGGTGAAGCCCAAGCGGGTGGGGGGCTTCGTGG
>NW_010253571.1:393-1483 GCF_000690775.1 Eurypyga helias
CCGGCGGGGTTCGGAGTGATGGTGTTCGGCACTGCCGGCGCTCCGGTACTGCCAGGCTGTGGCTCTCGGGGATCCAGTACCGCCGGGATCTGGGGATCTGACATCGCTGGGGTTTGGTTCTTGGCGATCCGGTAGTGCCAGGATACGGCACTCCGGTATCGCTGGGGGTTGGCTTTTGGGGATCTGGGGATCCAGCATTGCTGGGGTTTGGCTCTCAGAGATCTGGTACCGCCGGGATTCGGGGATCTGGCATCGCTGGGGTTTGGTTCTTGGGAATCCGGTACCGCCAGGATACGGCACTCCGGTATCGCTGGGGGTTGGCTTTTGGGGATCTGGGGATCCAGCATTGCTGGGGTTTGGCTCTCAGAGATCTGGTACCGCCGGGATTCGGGGATCTGGCATCGCTGGGGTTTGGTTCTTGGGAATCCGGTACCGCCAGGATACGGCACTCCGGTATCGCTGGGGGTTGGCTTTTGGGGATCTGGGGATCCAGCATTGCTGGGGTTTGGCTCTCGGGGATCCGCCACTGCCGGGGTTTGGTGCCCTGACATCTGGCACTGCCGGGATCCAGCACTCCGGTACTGCCGGGGTTTGGCTCTCAGAGATCCGGTACCGCCAGGATCTGCCACTCCAGTATCGCTGGGGTTTAGCTGTTGGGGATCTGCCACTGCCGGGGTTTGGTGCTCTGACATCTGGCACCGCCTGGATCCAGCGCTCCGGTACTGCCGGGATTTGGCTCTCGGGGATCCAGTACTGCTGGGGTTTGGTGCTCCGATGTCTGGCACCACCAGGACCTGGTGCTCCAGCATTGCTGGGGCTTGGCTCTTGGGGATCTGGGGATCCAGTATCGCTAGGGTTTGGCTCTAGGGGATCCAGGGTTTGGCTTTCTGGGATCCGGTACTGCCAGGGTTTGGTGCTCCAACGTCTGGCACCGCTGGGATCCAGCGCTCCAGTATCACTGGGGTTTGGCTCTTGGGGATCCGGTGCTCCGGTATCACTGGGGTTTGGCTCTCGGGGATCCGGTGCTCCGGTATCGCTGGCGTTTGGCTCTTGGGGATCCGAGGTTTGGCTCTTAGGGACCCAGTACTGC
>NW_010253571.1:1763-1986 GCF_000690775.1 Eurypyga helias
TGCCCCTGTGGCCACCCCTGTCCCTCCATGTCCCCCTCTAGGTCCACCCACGTCATCCGTGTCCATCTGTCCCCACGTCAGTTTGTGTCCCTGGGACCCCACATCTGCCCCTCTGCAGGTCCCCATGTCCCTCGTGTCCTTCTGGGTGTCCCCATGTCCCTCCACCCATTCTGTGTCCCTCCCCGTGTCCCCATGACATGTGTCCCCGTGTGTCCCCATGTCC
>NW_010253572.1:0-318 GCF_000690775.1 Eurypyga helias
CCGGGACCCCCAGCCCCCGCCGGGCTGGCACACGCGTGTCGGTGCGTGACGGGGACCAGCGCTGTGGGACCCCCACCCCCCCCACCTGGCCCATGTTGGGGTGTGGGCGGGTGCATGTGGCTGTGCACGGCTGTACATGGCTGTACATGCCTGTACACGGCTGTGCACGGCTGTACACGGCTGTACATGGCTGTGTGTGCCTTTACACGGCTGTGCGTGCCTGTACACGCCTTTACATGCCTGTACACGGCTGTACACGGCTGTGTGTGCCTTTACACAGCTGTACATGCCTGTAAATGGCTGGGGGTGCCTTTACAC
>NW_010253572.1:423-2013 GCF_000690775.1 Eurypyga helias
CCGGGACCCCCAGCCCCCGCCGGGCTGGCACACGCGTGTCGGTGCGTGACGGGGACCAGCGCTGTGGGACCCCCACCCCCCCCACCTGGCCCATGTTGGGGTGTGGGCGGGTGCATGTGGCTGGGCACGGCTGTACATGGCTGTACATGCCTGTACACGGCTGTGCACGGCTGTACACGGCTGTACATGGCTGTGTGTGCCTTTACACGGCTGTGCGTGCCTGTACACGCCTTTACATGCCTGTACACGGCTGTACACGGCTGTGTGTGCCTTTACACAGCTGTACATGCCTGTACATGGCTGTGTGTGCCTTTACACGGCTGTGCGTGCCTGTACACGCCTTTACATGCCTGTACACGGCTGTACACGGCTGTGTGTGCCTTTACACAGCTGTACATGCCTGTACATGGCTGTGTGTGCCTTTACACGGCTGTGCGTGCCTGTACACGGCTGTACATGGCTGTACACGGCTGTGTGTGCCTTTACATGGCTGTGCGTGCCTGTACACGACTTCACATGCCTGTACACGGCTGTGTGTGCCTTTACACAGCTGTACATGGCTGTGCGTGCCTGTACACGGCTGTACATGCCTGTACACAGCTGTGTGTGCCTTTACACGGCTGTGCGTGCCTGCACACGGCTGTACATGGCCATACACAATGTACATGCTGTGCATGGCTGTGCACGGTTGTGCATGGCTGTACACAGCTGTACATGGCTGCACACATCTGTGCATAGTGGTACACTACTGTTGATGGCTGTACACGGCTGTACATGGCTGCTCATGGCTGTACACGGCTGTACATGGCCATACACTGCTGTGTGTGGCTGTACACGGCTGCTCATGGCTGTACACGGCCATACACTGCGGTGTGTGGCTGTACATGGCTGCTCATGGCTGTACATGGCTGCTCATGGCTGTACACGGCTGTACGTGGCCGTGTGCGGTTACACGCGGTTGTACGCGCCCACATGTGGTTGTATGTGGCTGTGTGTGGGCGCGTGGCTGTGCACAGCCCTACGGTGGGAGGGGTGCGTGTGTGTGTGTGTGTGCGCATGCGTGTGGCCATACGTGCCTGTATGTGACCGGGTGTGGGGGTGTGTGGCCGTACATGGCTGTACACGGACACATGTGGCTGTACACAGCTGCACATGGCCATATGTGGCTATACATGACTGCACACGGCTGTAGACAGTCACACGTGGCTGTACACGGCTGTACAAAGTCATATGTGGCTGTAGATGGCTGTACATGACTGTACATGGCTGTACATGGTCACATGTGGCTGTACATGGCTGCACACAGTCATACATGGCTGTACATGGCTGTATGCAGCTGTACATGGCTGTACATGGTCACATGTGGCTGTACATGGCTGCACACAGCCATACATGGCTGTACATGGCTATATGCAACCATACATGGCTGTACGTGGTCACATGTGGCTGTACACGGCTATACACGACTGTACATGGCTGTATATGGTCACATGTGGCTGTACATGGCTGCACATGGCTGTACATGGCTGCACATGGCTGTATGCAGCCATACATGGCTGTAAATGGTCACGTGTGGCTGGAAACGGGTCA
>NW_010253572.1:2458-3019 GCF_000690775.1 Eurypyga helias
CGCGGCTGTACACGGTCACATGTGGCTGTACATGGCTATACATGACTGTACATGGCTGTACACGGTCACATGTGGCTGTACATGGCTATACATGACTGTACATGGCTGTACACGGTCACATGTGGCTGTACATGGCTATACATGACTGTACATGGCTGTACACGGTCACATGTGGCTGTACATGGCTATACATGACTGTACATGGCTGTACACGGTCACATGTGGCTGTACATGGCTATACATGACTGTACATGGCTGTACACGGTCACATGTGACTGTACATGGCTATACATGACTGTACATGACTGTACACGCTCACATGTGGCTGTACACGGCTGCACGCAGCTATACGTGGCTGTACATGCCCGTACATGGCTATACATGTTTGCACACACGTGTGTACCCGTTACCAAAACTGTGAAGAAGAACCCAACGTGCCGCGGGGGGGGCCCCCCGACACGGGGGGGTCCGTGTGCCCCCTCCCCCACTCCCGTGCCTGGACACGCCCAATACACGCTATTTATTACTCCCGGTGGTCCCGGCTCCTCCTTTGCCCCCCCC
>NW_010253573.1:0-218 GCF_000690775.1 Eurypyga helias
AATTGCTCACCACCCACCAACTGACGCACACCCAGATCCCAAGTAATGAGAGTCTGAGTCTGAGAACTGGAGCCCAAAGGCAATCACAGCATAGCATGACCAGAAAAGCCAACCAACCCACCAACTCACAAATGAATGAGCCAGCAAAGGAGTTAACAAAGCAGCTAAGAAAGGAGTTTGCGGAGCAGCTAAGGAGCTAACAAAAGAGTTAAGGCGCC
>NW_010253573.1:304-30814 GCF_000690775.1 Eurypyga helias
TCAGCTGTCTGAAGCGTGTGTCCCCCACACTGCCTGCAGTGAGAAACTTGGGAACGCAGCTGCAGAAGCAGAAGCTGAGAAAGACTTTGAATTTGGTGCAGGCACTCCCCAGCACCAGCTAAAAAGACACTTTATCAGTACTTTTCTCAGGGTAAATCCAGAAACCTAGCTTCACACCAGTCAATGTGAAGAGAGTTAACTCTTCTCTGACTAAAACCAGCACAAGGCCTCTAAGTAGCTTTAACAGTTGTCATTCAAATACAACCACAAAACTTCTCATCTTTCAGCCACACTTAAATCTGTATTTATCATTTTCTGGTGCTGATAAATGCAGCTGAACCAAAGGTTAGGGGGAGGCATGTAAGCACAGCAGCTTTTTTGAGTAGAGCCACAGAGTGTGTTTTTTACATCGGAAAGGAAAAGATGACCATTTGGTATTTTGCTAATTTATTCTATAGTTGCTAACAGTTACAATACCTCAAGTCTTGCTAGTTTGGACTCAAACCTATCTTATTTTCTTATTCTTCTTATATCATGTGTAGCAGATACAGTATATAGGATCTACAGCACTGGTTTTTAAACCATCAGAAAACCTGCCCAACATCTATGCCTGTACTGGCACAATTTTTAGAAGCCATTATCCACAGATATTTCACCACAGACATAGCAGAAGAATCATCTCTTTCTGGCATAATTGAAAGAGTTCTAGTGATTCTAGTATTCAAAGAAAAAGTTACATTTTTAGTGAGATAATAGAATGTATAAAAATATGCACGTATTCCTATGGATTTATAGCAGTTTGGTGAAAACTTCACCGTGCAGGTAGATAAAAGTAAAAAGTTAAAAATAAAATTAAATGTTGCATATGCTTAATAGCAATAACATGTACAAAATTAGCTAATGTTATCCGAAATAGTCAAGATTTTATATCTATCAATTGCAAGAAACCAGTTCATCTGTTTGGAGAACTCCAAGCACTCAAAGAGGAGCCCAGATTCTGTTTCCCAACAAGTAAAGAATGAACAGAGCAATATACTCAGCATGGAGTCTGAAAAACAAAGTTTCTGATCTACTTTTATTAAGACCTACTTAGCACACTAGGATTTAATTAAAATACAATCTGTAAAGAAGATTATGATCTTACTGGTCCTGCCATAGATTCTAATGGCCACTTCTTTCCAGACTCCCAGATTCAGTCATGATAAGAGAACAACTTGATAAATACTATACTTTGTTCAGCTGCAGTCTCATTTCTCACATCTCCAGCTTTCTAATTTCACTACAGCTTTCACACACACACACACCCCACCCCCTTCCCCTGACCACAGGCTAATCGTTTTGACCTCACCATGTGATACTACTGGTACCCTAAACCTACGGTTCCCACAGCAGTCCCTTAGTGAATGCAAAATGCCAACTGTGAACAACAACAAAAGGACCAGCAAGGCAATCACAGCGCCACGTGAGAACATGCTACCTTGAGAAGAAGGAAAAGGTCAAACATAACCTTAGGACCTGGATTGTAGCATTAGAGTGCAACAATACATACGTTTCTTTCACTTCCAGAATCTCTCTGAAGCTTTTATAGCAGAAGACCCAGCAAACTCATGGACTTGTGGAGCTGTATGCGAACGTGACAGGGGAAGGGCTGTGCCAGCACTACTGAGCCTAGCGCAGGCAAGGAGCCGCGAGAAAGCAAGCACAGGCTGCTGTCAGGAAAGAAGCCGAGTTGCTGGGTGGCAGGGCTCTAAAAAAGAGGGGAGCTGTACCAGAGCACGGTAGAGCCCTCCACCTAGCAGTGCATCCAGGGGTACTGCTGCAGATGCTGCCACCACCAGAAATAAAAGAACCCGAGTCCTTCACCTGCCTACATGGGAGGCAAGGCTGTGGTGAGATCGGTGCCTGGGCTTTCCTTTCAGACCTGCTGGCCTCCTGCCTTCTGAAAAGCACAAGGGCAGAACACATCAGCCCAGATGTCTTCAGACACACTGATGCAAGGAGCAAGGCAGCACGAGTTATCCTATGGAGAAAGGAGTGAGTCAGGTAACCTGCAGTGGAGTAGGCCAGTATCTTTATCTATTAATAAAGTAACAACAACAAATTCAGTTCAAAGATGATTTTTCCTCCTCCAAGGCTATTACTGCCTATGCTTCTATGTGATTAGAAGAGTCATCAAAAGGGAATCAAAGATTTACGGTGTACAGCTTGTTTCCAATTGTTAAATCAAATTCACGATGACTTTTATATTTTAATATCATGTTTACTTATAGTTTCTGAAATTAAGACATACGTCTTACCTGAAAATATATTTCTTTCCCTCCAATATTTGTTGATGATTTTTCTTTTTTTTGACTGTTAGGTCTACTTCTAGAGAAATATCACACTGGAGCAAGTGTTAGATTTTGACAATTAAGAGAAGGATTCCCATTCTGTTTTCCAGGAAACTTCTGAGAACAAAGGAGGAACCAGCCACTAGTCAGTAACAGTATCTCACTTTGACACTACTGTTAGTGACAAATACAGATTCTGGGGACAGATTAATCACATGGGAAAGAAGCATCTTCATCCCATATGAAATACTCATAGGTGGTCAGAGCAAAAGAAGGACGGCCTTTAGTAAAGTTAGACCATCCTTAAAGTTTTTAGACCTGGTAGACCATAAAAAAGAAAGTAGGAAAGGTAAATTCAGAGGGTTATTAAAAGATCTAAGAAATCCTGCTGGCTAAACTTCTATAGCACTAATAATAAAGATGCTTTTGTAGGTAAGATAGAGAAAAGATTCAAAGGAGCAATGGATGAGGAGATAATTTTATACTGTATCTAACTTAAAAGGTGAAACTTATTCTCTGAATACTAACATATTAAAGAACATTTTACTAATATTAGCAATGATGACACTAAATCTGATTTTCTAAGTGTCAGAAACTGACTGCTGGTTAATATTTGATTTTATTATTAAAGCACGGTTTCACTTTACTGTCAGATGCACAGTTAATGAAATGTAACAACACTTTCCCCAGTTTCCCAGTTTCTTTACCAAGTCTTGTTAAATTTGGTTTGCTAATATTTTAAGCATACACAAGATAAATCATGAGGTGTAATTTTCAAATTAATCTAAATGTCAAGGCTCTATGCTTGTTAGTCAATAAGTGGAGTATTTTTAGTGTTTAAGGTCCAATCTAAACTCTTCATATGAGTACCTACAATTTTTTAATATTAAAAGGGTGAGTGATCAGAGCCTTATTTTAGTTCTGTAGGTCCTGCCTACGTCTTTGTCATCTCACTTTGCTAGAAAGGAATCCGAATTATCTCATGATGTTCTTTGATCAGATAATTCCTTACTTTTCCACTCATTTTCTTGATCTCCTACCAAGGAGCTTTTCTTTTTTTTTAAACCACAAAAGTGTTAAAAAGAAAAACCCCACACATGAAGGCTTATCACCTTCACCTTAAAACACCCACACTTCAGTTGTGAGTTTTATTGTGTACCACTGCAAAGAATGAACAGAGAGAACGGACACCAACATGTTACATCTCTGCAAAGACCTTAGTTTTCCCCCACCCCATTTGTTAATGATTTGCAAGAAGTGTTCTGCAACAAAGGGCTTAAGGGACAGCAATAAACCAGTAGTGAGGACAAGGTAGAAAATATGACTCAGTGACGAGTGCCCCCAAAGCAATAAACACAGCAAAAAAGTAGCTACAGAGTCAAACACCAAGGCCAAAAGTTAGCACATTTAACCACAAGCCTCAATTTACTGCAGACATCCCACATTTTCCTGCAAGCACACACAGAGGCATCCAATTCACCTAAAACTGACCTTTTACTGCAGAAAATGATGGTTGATTAACTCTGGCTGAGTTGGTAAGTGCCTCACTTACCGGCCTATGGCCCACTGTAGCACCCGGCTCACTCTCCCCACTCCTCAGTGGCTCCATTTTGCCAGCTCCTCCCTCGAGTGCTCTACCTGCTGCACGTCAGAAACATGCCACCGTTTTAATGACAGAGAACGCAACCGCTGAGCCTAGCGAAGGAACCCCTCTCCCCCCTGCACCCTGAGCCCAGTGCTGCCAGGGAACCCATGCTACACCCAGTTCAGGGCAGGGACCCAAAGCCCACACTTCGGTTCTTAACGGCAAATCAAGGGAGCACCGTTACCACCAGGAATAATGACAGTTAGGAAGCAGGTCACTTGCTTCCTCTTGCAAAACAGCGACTGAGCTCAGTACCAGGCCTGTGCCAACACTTTCACAATTCCTTTCATTTGGGGGTGTAATTCCCCATTCCATCACAGTGATTTAAAGAAAAACAGCATGTAAGAAAACTTAATGTTCACACCTTTCGGAGTCTCACCATTCATTCTGTTTTCAAACGGGGAGCAGAAAGCTGTCTGCCACGGCAAAGCAGGGGCAGGGCCGCTCAGAGGTGCAAGGTGGAAGGGAGCACGGTGCCCTCCCTCCCAGAGCATCCCCATCCCACAGCCCCAGCGAGGTACAGCGGGCTACAGTGACAGCCAGCCAGGTGCCACTACAGGCCCCAGTGCAGGTGGGATGCAGCCTCCGGGCTGCAATGGACTCAGGCCTGACTCAGCAAGGCCCAGGACAGCCCCAGGGAGGCAGAAGGGGCCTCAGCTGCAGGCTCTCCTCCCAACAGCTCACATCAAGGAAGGAACCAGCCTTGAGATCCACCTAGCAGGGGGCAGCAGGCTCAGGGCCCTGACACCAACGAAATAAGTCATAACATACTTACTGCTCCCATCGGAAGGAGAATTACCGGTAGTACTGCCATACTTGCTTGTCTGCCTATCCCAATTTTACAGAAAAGGCAGAAGAAATAGGATCCCCTTAGCAAAATACCTCTACTCCCAGTATGAATAACTAAACTTCTTTTCCATTACAGAAACCAAACATCTTTATGTATCTGCTGATCAGGGAGGAGAAAGAAGAGGCATCTGGGACAGAGAAATCTTGCTTTACTTCCAGAGCTGAAAAACATTTTTTAGCTCAAAGATATTTGTTACAGTATGCTCAGAAAATAGCCATGAGGGGTTAGTCATCCCTAAAAGTGTTGCTGCATCTGGTTTCACCAGAGAGTTAGTAACTGTACTCAGGCCATGTACATGTCTGATATGGCATGGAGACTGCTCACCATAAGGGCTGATACCTCAGGCCCAGTGTAAGAAATTTTACACTGAACCATCCCACTGACTTGTCAGAAGACAAGGAAATAAGCCTCTCTCCTTTATGGGAAGTAAGCCGTATAAGTGTTTGCGTGCAGGTGGCATCACTAGGTCTAAAAAGATGACAGTTGTCTCTTGCAAGAAGTGCATTCATACCTGTTAAAAAAAAATTAACCATGACTGGCCCAGCCTCAGGGTAAGGAGAAGGAAGAGAAACAATTTTAGAGAGAAATTTATCCTCCACAGGCCAGACAGATTTAATCTACATGTAATTCATAATGAAAAGTCTGCCAAGCTGGGCGGGTCTTTAGTAGACAGAGGATGTCACATGGGGAAGGCTGTAGGAGGACCCACTTCCATTACACAGGCTAGACAGAAAGGTGGCAACAGCAGGGAGGGAGAGACAGAACAGCATCCAGCAACATGAACAGGTTGCCAAAGTTGACATTTTTTTCTGGGTGGATCACGAGGGTCCACAGATTCTCAGTCAACTGTCTCCTGGTTTTACAGTTCAGTTTACATGGATTCACTATTTAAAGACACTACATACATACAAAAAAAAAAAAAAAATCCAGCTTGCCAATGGACAAATAAAACTAGTTCTAAATTGCAAATTTGGTTGTAGAATTACTCAGAGGATAACACTGTGAAAATTGGCAATGCACTGTGATATTTGCCCTAATTTTGGAAGCTGTTTTTAGTAGTCAACATAATAAAATTCTGACTTCCTAAGTATATGTTATTGAGTTCATGCATGTCTGGGCTCTTGGGAAATGACTTAAATATCTCTTTATTTCCCCTTTAATACCTGCAGTAACTCTGAATGAGATGAGATGTGAGGGAATGCAGGATAGAATGTTGTCATCTTGCAGAAAAGTATCTGCTTTATGGCAATAGAGCTAAAAAACACTCCAACCCTAAAACACTCCCAATTTTTCTCCTAGAAAGGAGGTAAAGTACCAAGATTCATCAGAGCAAGTAAAAATAGGGAAGAATAAATAAGAAATACTTTTAATCAGATGGGTGTTTAATACTTATTTTAGAACATTAAAAGTAAGCCAGGAACCTTGCAAAGTAACTATGAGGGTATTGCAACAAAACGCTCTATCATTCAGTTCCAGAGAACTACAGGTTAATAAAATTTTCATGTGATCTGTTCGACTTGGACTCTTTGTACTGACTAAGCACTCATATAAATAAAATTCTGTAGGATTAGATTTTAGACATAGAATCTTTAGTCCAGTAAAAATCCTAGATACCAAGGCATCCTATGCCATAAAGAAAAGGACCATTTTTATAGATTTACATACAGGTAACTAGGAATTACACCTGTATAAGCCCAAGAAGAACTATGAAAGTTTTATCCAAATAATCTTTCTTCCTTGCAAAATCCTACTGTAACTATCATGCACCTTTCTAATGTCATATCTAGCGTTAGTAGAAAGCGAGCATAAAACTAGATATGAATTTTACAAAATGCATGTACAGGAAAGCTCTTACAAGACTTCATAAGCCAACAGTATCGCTGTTCTGGCAATGGAGGGCCTTTGGAAGTAGAATAATTATAATCTTCATGGGTTAATAAAGTAACAGAAGCCTTCAGGAAGGATGATTTCCACATACTGTATTTGTGGTCTGTATGCAAGGAAGGAAATTGGAAGTAAGCTGCAAATGGACTTAGACATAATGCTTTCCTAAAGAGAGAAAAAAAACAACCCATCAAAAAAAAAAAAACCCACCACCACCAAACTCCCACAGACAAAATACAAAATCATAGAATCATTTAATCATTTAGGTTGGAAAACACCCTAAAGATCAAGTCCAACCACTTCTTCCAGTCTAATTCTTCTTCCTGTTCTCTCTTCTACTCCCTCTCCTCCCCTATTCCTCCTCTTTTTCTTCCATCTATTATTTTTTCTATTCTTTTGCTAAACACTTCCTCCTGGTTTTGTTCAACTTCATTCTTTTTCATCTTTCACCTTCCCATGTTCTTCCCCTAATCCTCTCTTCCCATTTTATTCTCAGCCAGTTCCTCCTCTTTTTCATCAAACTCCACCTCCTACTCTTGACTCCTTCTGCTCTTTTTGTTGTTGCCTTCTCCTCTGGCTCATCCACCTCATGTTCTTCTTCCTTTCTGCTGTTGTTGCAACAACGTGATCCAACCCTGGCAGCTGCTAGAACCCCATGCATCAGCCCCACAGAAATCACAGAATCAGGAACTCATAAGGATCATGAGTCCAACTCCCTGCTGCTTGCAGGACTACCTAAAACTAAGAACATTGTCCGTGCACTCCTTGAATTCAGTCTTGATGCCTTGACCACTTCCCTGGGGAGCCTGTTCCAGTGGTTGTCATCTCAGACCTACAAGCAGTCTAACTACTACTGCCACACTAAACACAATGGAAGGCAAATGTGGAATTCCTTAAGTGCCACAGTGTCCTAGCCAGTTATCATACACATTAGCAGAGTTGGCTAGATTTTTATTTCCCCCAATTAAATAAATATCAAGCAGTATTTCTAAATGCCACTGATTTCAAGAAACAGTATAGCCATACGAATTCAAATTAAACAGGAACAGTATGTTACTCCTCTCTATGTTTCAAAATAAATGGAAAACCCACTTCAATTGAAGCATTCCCAAACTCAGTAATCTGAAATGGCTTACGCATTCGTCCCCTGCTTTATATTTAATTGTTTACTCCTCTGTTAGTCTGCAGAATTATGCTGAAAGAACTAAAAGAGATTCTTTAATCAGTCTAAGTTCTTGAAGTTTAATCTTCAAAACATACTACCTCATGATTTACAACAAGATTAATGGATTTATTCTTGGGTTTCCCATAACAACCCTTAGTTTATCTCTAAACAGAAGTTTCATATATTTGAAATAGAGAAGCTCTTGTAGCTTCCTTTGGTGTTCTTACCTATCCTCTGCTTTGAGCCACTTAATAGCACAAGTCACTCCGCCACCCCCCCACTTTGGTGTGTGTCCCCTCCCTCACCCCACCAAAAAGAACTACTGTGTCATTAAATGCTAATCAAAGTTTGATGTGTTTGGTTTGGTGTTTCCCCCCACTCCCCCTGCCCACACAGTAATGACATTTGTCATTTTCTTAAGCAAATAAGGCCACAGAGTGAAATCAATTCTAAGAAGCTGCAACTAAGAAAATACAGGCAAAGAACAAAATCTCCGGTACAGGAAACAGAACCACCTCCAAAAAAAGAGTAAGAATGTTTTTCTTCCCAAATCTATGAATCCTTTAGATTATATAAAGTCATTAATAAATATTTTTGGGGTTGTCTTTGTAAAAATCATGGGCAAGTATACATCTCCTTTTTAATGGTCTAACGTTTTGAAGTATGTCCTGCAAATATAGGTCAATTACATGAAAGTTTGTCACTGTCATTTTTTCAGTGAGATTCTTCAATTTACAATCAAATTACTATTCTGTTGCACTCTGTAAAGACTGATATTAAAGGACATGCCTGGGCAGATGCCCGCTAGATTTTAAAGACCAAAAGCAACAGCAAAACACAGAAAAAATTGTGCAATAAAGGGAAGTTAGGACATCCAGAAGAAAAACTTGTTTCCACTACAGTGAACTGCAGAAACATGAATCATCATCTGGTCAGTCTTGGAAAGAAAATATAGTTTAGGACTAAGGCTAACTGTAAATAGCAAAATACCATGGATAAAAACATTTTGGTACACCAATAAACAAATTTTGGGACCGTATGCTGTAGTTAATTTTAGCAATTTTGCTTCAGTCAGAAGCAGCACTTTGTTTACAAATATTTAGTAGGTCAAGTACGAAGTGTACTTTGGAAATTTCTGTGCAGAACATTTTAATAATAAACTAAACATTTGTCCTAATCTTATTCTAAATAAACACACAAAACCGACATAATCCTTCAGAATTAACCTTTGATTAAATACACGTGCTCACAGTAGAAAAGGAGTAGTTCTTCCTCAGCTCATTTTCCTTGCCTAAGGATATTACTTAGCAGTTTTCCATTTAATTTAGTTGTTTAGCCTCCAAGGTGTATGCAGTTTCAAGCACTTCTATACAAAAGCACACCAAGGAGTAGCCCTCATGCTTCAGCACAGAAACAGTAGAGCAAGCAGAGAATTACACCCTGAAAGCCTTAGGTGTCCCAAGTGGTTCCTAATACACTCCTTGTTGGGCTACCACAGGTGTCTCCACACCCGGCTGTAGGCATCACAGTGAGTGTATTTGCATGGAACTCACCCTGTTTAAAGGAAACCAGTACTACGTAACAGCCACACAGAGGACACTGAAATTGGGTGTGTGTGTGAGAGAGAGAGATTATGTGGCATAGATTAGGTGCTTTTTTCACAGTAAGGCAGAAACAAGGTCCCTTACCTAAGTGCAGAACAACAGCCAATCCCTAAACAGAACTTGGTAGTACCGCTAAGATGATAACAAGTATTGCCTTTTTTGTGAGTGCCCATGGAATAAATTCAGATAAATCTTCAAAGTTCTCTTTTCTCCATTTTATTTTCTAATACATTTATGTTAATACAGCTGTGGACATCCAAGAAGTAGAGGATAAGGGCTCAACAGTAATGTCAGCTTTCCTCCCATCGCCGCAGAAATATACGCACTGCACCTTATTACGGGAGCAGATGTGAAGGTTTATTCTGGTTCTTAGAAGTCTGATTACACAGGTGGCATGCAGTGAAACCTAATCAGAGGATCCTTTCTGCTAAGTGAATCCTGTACTATGGTTGACAATAGACTGAAATCAGCAGTACAGAGATGGACTTCCAGACCCTTATGCTACTAACAATAAGAATCTGTGGCTTATAAAGCATGCTAAAAAAAATGAAGAAATTATATTAAAGAGAGGAAACATTAACTATGAACTCCCTGGCTTTTCTCAGTAAGTGTCAAAACCTCAAAGCTATTGAAACATTGTTTTTAGCATTTAGTATTTATAATGCTGTGGCAGTAGCAATGAGATAATTATGGCACTTCTGCTACCAAGGCCATGACTCACAAAGGCCAAACATCAAGTCGTTATTTCAGTTGTTCCACTAGAAGGGACGAGGAGGGGAAAGGAGGGCAAAAGGGAAGAGAGAAATGTAAGCTTTTTACTTTGAGATGCTGTCTGCAGAAGCAGAGTATCTGTTACCAACACTATGCAGTTTCTATCTTGTACAACTGAATTACTATGGAGAGTTCTTAATCCTCCCCATCATCCTTTGAATGACCAACTCAAAATACCAATACAACATGCAAGAAGAGGCCACAGGAGGGGCACAGTCAAGATGTCAATTTGTAAAGTGCCCCAGTTTCTGAGCCTGTGATAATGTGGCTCTACGGAATGCGATTAGCTATTTGGTGGTGAATTTGCAGAGTATAACTTCACATACGATGGGAGTCAGCTATGTCTCACTGAATTACTATGAATTTTAATAGGCCATCTATGCTACCTGTGTTGTTGTATGGGAACTCAATTTCCCAGCATCATCCATGTCTTTCAGAGATATGGTACTTCAGCCTACTCCCTGAACTCCTTAAAGAAAAACATTTATAGGACTGTGCCATGGGCACAAAAAAATGTACACAAAAAAATGTATTTTTGCTCAATATGAATCAAACCCTCTTTCGAGAACATAATAAATGAAACAGGTACTTTCTGCTGATCACAATTTTCCAAAAATAATTTAGGACATGTACAAATTTAACAACAATCTGAAACACTCAGTTTTTCAGAAAGCGTTGTGACAAGCTAATTGGAAATCAAATCTTCCATTTTATATTGTTTGAATGATGTTCCAGAAAATAAGTGGGAAAGTTTACTTCTCGTAAACGCAAGGCGATGAACTCTCTCCTCTTTTCAGTTGCTGTACTAGAGAATGTAAAGCACAACAGTAGGCTGTAAGACGCACAAGGCAAGTCCTCAGTGGCACTAGGTGCTGCTAAGGCTTCAAAGCAAGTACTGTTCCTTTTTTGGGCAATGTGATTCAAGGAAAATAGGGACCAGTTGGGATTGCAGGGGGAGGGAATTTTAAGACGACTAACAAACATGATCAGGGTTGAAAGGAAATTATATTATTTGCTCTGACAAAGACTGAAGGATGTGATAACAGCTTTTCTACCTTTCATACATTCAAGTGTTAAGTAGGAGAAAATAAACGCTTCTTCATATCCGGTGAAGATAAGTGAAGCAGTACTGGGTTTAATAGCAGCAAGGGACTTTGAGGTGAAGCACACAGCTCTACAGATGGCTATGTACAGGAAGACTGTCTGGGGAGGCAGCAGAATTTCCATTATTATATTTAGAACAAACTAGGTAAACATGTATCAGAAATAACACAGGAAGACCTGATTATGCCTCAAGGCTGAAAGAGAAACATGATCTCTCTAAGATTTCTTCCAGGTTTGTTTTATAGGAATTCTTGATTATCTGGCCTTCTCTGACCCCAGAAAGCCTCCTACCTGAATGCATGGCATTTTCACTGTTACCCACATGAGAAACTAGCAATTGACTCAGGCCATGCCATGCTGAGACGGAAGAAGTTTGAAGCAAGTCAGCACTATTAGAGGAAAATGTTTTGAGAGTTCTGCAGTAGGGCAAAATCTAAAGGCTTGAATTTATGGACAGAATTGTCCAATTGTGAACACAGACTTGCTGTATGGATATCATTCAAAATCGTTTTCCTCAAACCACTGAAGGTCCATTTCAGACAACTAATCCTCATTTATAAGGCAAGTTAATTCAAATCGTCTTTATGTTAGCACTCCATGTTCCATGGGCTCAACTGGATAGGACTGTGGTAATATCATTGAGTTTGTTTAGTCATGTAGATAGTCATTTTGTCATATAAAAGGTAACATTGTGCCACATGATGACAAACAGCATGCAACCAACACTTACATCTCTTTTTTACTCCTTGTACTATCTTCTCATAGGTATTCGACAAGGAGTATCTATAATTATTTAAAAACCTGTCTTTATCTTCACAGCCCTTCATTGCTTGGAACCAGGATACCTGGTTTTCTCAGGAGAAAATATGAAAAAGCAAAATAAACCTTCCTGAAGAAACTAGAAGATCCCAAATCCCACTGTCCTTGGTAATTAAGTATATAAATAGGGATAAATATATTTTAAAAAGAGAAATAACCTAAAATATTTCTGAATAAACACTTCACATGGTTTTTTTAGCTCTGAAGAGAATGGTTGAATAACACAAAGGCCAGATTGTTTCGTGGTACTGCTAACTGCACTGCTGGAAAAAGCTTAGACAGTAGCTAATCAGGTTGGAGAACTAAGTAATTGTTTTTACAATCGTGGCCATAATTTTGAATTCAGTATGGTGCATTGTTGGAAAGACTCAGAAGTGATTTATCAGTCCCCAAGTACTCCAAATTTCTGTAAAAACTTGGAGAAAATTTTACTAATATTTTCCCCAAGAAGAGCTACCTCTCCAAAGGAACCTCACAACAAGGTATATGCACACATTAGGGAAGCAGAACACATAAAAGCCTTAGTTAGGTTCTTTAACCTTTGGTTGAAAGGATGTCTGTCTGGAGCTTTGATCTCTAACAGGGAGATGGAGTAAAAAGCAGCTTCCAGTTTTACCAGAATTTGTTCATTATAAAGTTAAGAGTTCAAGACAAAAGTTATCCACCAAGTTACCAGAAGGCCTACGCAAAAGATGTGCAGAGTATCTATAGACACAGACCACCAAGGATACCTTAAAATCATACACATACTGTGGTGACTTATAAAGGTAGTTATATTAGCTAAAAGAAATCACGTCTCTGCAGGGTAATTTAGCTTGGATAGAACATTGCACTGTTGCGGCAACAGTGCTTCCAGTACTCCAAACTACCTTACAGCAGTATAGCTTGGGCATTTCTACATAATACTATTTTATGCCATACAAATGTATCTTAAATGAGCATGACTCACGTAGCCTAGCAACAGGAAACACAAGAGAGGATATTGCTCTTTAGAGCAGAAGTTGTAGCAGGATTAATAATAATAATAATAAAACACCTACACGCAATATGACCAACTCACAGAAGAGAAAAGGACAGGACAGACAAAAGAAGAAAGCCTGGTAGCATATCAGTTGTGAAAACGTCCCACAGGTTTAACTGGTATTTCGAAGATGGGTCTTAACCACCAGAAGAGGAGCAGCCTTTCAGTAAGAAAGGAGCAAACAAAAAAAGTTAGTAATTTTAGAAGATGACTCCAAATGAATTGGTTTAGCAGTCTGAATAGAAATGGAAGTTTTAGCACACTGACTGCACATCAGCTGAATCCTTACTTAGAGAGGCCAAGCAGTGATGGCCTGGCCGTGTGATAAGAATGGATAAAGTATAAATGCAAAAGCAGTTCCTATTGAATGAGATAAAATACAAAGACAGGAAGGAACTGAAACACATTACCCACAAATTGCTTCAAAGATGACCCGAAATCACACTTTGCTGAATAAATTTAGCAGCTAATGTGAAAGGAGGTCTATATCTTTTGAAACGAAATGGTGTCCTGCACATTAGCAGCCTCATTTTTTGAGAGGGTTTTATTCTCCTGGTACACAATACCTGTACCGCCCCCCACATACTCAACTTCTGGACATAATATGGTAAATCCAAAAATAGTTTGGGTTGTTTTCTAAAGTTCTACTGAGACAGGTGACGTAAGGGATAGGTAGACAACTTAAAAGGTCTTTGAACTGTAAATTTGTTAAGTCCTACTGTGAGGTGCTGCTGGACATTCAGGATTAGATCAGTATCTACCATATTCATAAAAGTCACCACGTTAACATAACTTGTTTTAGGCTACATCACGGGATTGGCATCTTTGCTGAACCAAATCAAACTAAGTCAATTTCTCTCTTCAAGGACAAAAACCACCCAAGAGGTACCTCATAAAATACACTCTTCATTGCTATAAATTGTTTACACTATTCAGTTCTAAGAAGAGCTAAACATTTTATCTGGTTTTATTATATGTACCTGAAGGTATTTAAGAGATGTCTGGAATTATTAAAGATACACATGGACGAGGTGCTGAAGGACATGGTTAGTGGTAGTATTAGCAGCATTATGCTCATGGTTGGACTTGATGATCTTAAAGGTCTTTTCCAACACAGACTCTGTGATTATCCATAGGATTGGACAGATGAAAATATTCTTCTAGGCATTTTACTGAAATATAGTAAGAGGTATGCTGATAGCAAGGTCAGGGTGTTATAAACAGTAACCAGAGCTAAAAACATCCAGTACCAAGTTCAGTTCTGTTGTCCATTACACATTTTCCTTTCTCAGCACCCTATGCAGTTCTTCGTCTCTTCCAGGCCTCTGTCATTTCCTGATGCCGTTATCTTTCCTCAGAGATGACATCACAAGTCTGGAACACTGTTTTGCTTATGTTGATATTAATGACAAAGCTGTCATAAGTTTCTGAAGAAGCTGAAAACCGTCTGAATGACCACATCCAGAGTATGGTGATCAGTGGAACAAAGTCTAGCTGGAGGCCAGTAAATTGTACCCCAGGATTCAATATTGGAACCAATAATGTTAAACATCTACATTAATAATCTGAATGATGGTAGAGAGTGCACGCCCTCAGCAACTTTGCTAATGACACAAAACTTTAAGAGGAGGGGGTGATACACCAGAGGGTTGTGCTGACATCACAGGGACGCTGACAGGAAGCTCAGGAAGTTCAGCAAGGGAAAAGTGCAAAGCCCTACAGCTGGGGAGGAAGAACCCAAAGCTGGGGGCTGCCCATCTGGAAAGCAGCTTGGTAGAAAAGGACCTGGGACCCCTGTGGGATAACAACTTGGGCATGAGCCAACAATGCATCATCACCTCAAAGGCAGCCAGCGGGATCCTGGGCTGCATTAGGAGGAGTGCTGCCAGCAGGTCAAGGGAGGTGATCCTTCCCTTACCCTCAGCACTGGTGATGCCACACCTGGAGTTCTGTGTTCACTTCTGGGCTCTTCAGTACAAGAGAGAAGGGATCACAGTACAGAAGCCTCAGGGGGAAAGTCTTATCAGTGTACATAAATACCTGAAGGAAGGGTGTCAAGGAGATGGAGCCAGGCTCTTTCCCATGGTGCCTAGTGACAGGACAAAAGGCAACAGGCACAGCATTAGGAGGAGTGCTGCCAGCAGGTCAAGGGAGGTGATCCTTCCCTTACCCTCAGCACTGGTGATGCCACACCTGGAGTTCTGTGTTCACTTCTGGGCTCTTCAGTACAAGAGAGAAGGGATCACAGTACAGAAGCCTCAGGGGGAAAGTCTTATCAGTGTACATAAATACCTGAAGGAAGGGTGTCAAGGAGATGGAGCCAGGCTCTTCCCCATGGTGCCTAGTGACAGGACAAAAGGCAACAGGCACATACGGGAGATTCTGTCTGAACATCAGGAAACACTTTTATTGTGAGGATGACTACGCACTGGCATGGGACATACAGTCAGATATGTTAGTACCAACTGTTTATCTATTTAGCTGATGAGAAGGAAATTGTTAAGCTTATACATACTGTTAAGCTTATACATACTGTTAAGCTTATACATACAGTTGATCTTGAGCCTTCACTTGCAGACCTTTTAAACCATTTATCTAGACTGATGACTCTTTGAGGGCTTAGAAGGAGACTTGAGCCCCCACCACCCACTTTATATGCAACATAGATTGTAAGCCCCAGAAGGCAACTGAAATGTCAGAACTGATAGGAAGTGACCACTCCATAAATTATCAGACTGCATAATTTTTCCACTATTCCAGTGCAAGAAAAAGAAAGCAAATTAAAGGTAATTGGCTTAAGTCAATTTTGTTCTTGCTCTACCTTCATCATGGAAAGGGCCAGGGTTGTAAAGGTGAGAAGAAAAGACTCTGACATACCACCATTCCACTGGGAAAACACATGCCACATTAAACTCAGAGTTAAAATAAGAGTCTGCCTTCAATAAACTTCCTCAGATTGAGAAACATTGGTTTAAAACAAAGAATGTGAAAGGATTCTCACTAAAAGACATGAGGTTACCGAAGCCTGTTGTCTATACTCTTTTTCCTAACCTATTGGAAGATTTTTTGTTGAGTTCATGAAGAACACTGCAAATCAGACACCTCTGAAAAATGCTTCCTTTGTCATTAGCATGGCATATGTTAACCTATTCATGTTTTCCTGTAAAGCTCGTATCTTCCCATTTTACAAATTCACATACTTACAGCCACTATAAATGAAGTCTAATTTCATAGTTTTGTGCAGTTAAAAAAAAAACCAAACACACACCAAACCACCCACAACCAACCAAACCAACAGAAAACCAACCCAAAACAGTGTAAGATATTTAATGCATCACTGAACTTTATACCAGCAAAGACCTTCATCTGCCATGGTGGTGAGTGCTTTTTCAGGGAATTCACTAATTTTAATTGGAGTTCAGGGTACTTAGTGCACTGCAAAACAGTCAAATTAGATGTCACCACTGATTTTTCCCATTTTTATTTTCACTATGTAAACTGATAAATATTTATAGCAATTTTCACTTGAACGGAGTCCATCAATATTTTAAGAAGAAATAAAGGGTTATGGCTAAAATAGAGAAATTCTTCCTTCCCCCAGAGAAGTTTCCCTCCATCTCCCCGGTACTAAAGCTGGCACATCACAACGTGACAGATGAATTTTATGAGGATTGATTCATGCCAGTCTCTGAAGAGTAATTAAGTTTAATAAAGGCCTGTCAATATCACTTGGTATCAGTTGTCACTTTATATCATGTCTAAAAGGTACAGGTGCACAGAGATGGACACAAAACACAAGGACAAAAGGTACTATTAAGCTAGGAGAGGAACCTGGTTAAGTATCAGACACTTAGCACCGAAGTCACCACCTCACCTTTGAAACTGCTGTGAACACCTGAATCACTCCTAAAAGCCATACCTCAGCTAGTAGCCAAAAGCACAAGTATTCAAAAAATGAGAGACTGTAACTCATTCCTCTTCTGAAAGGACATGAATCCCATGCTCACCTACCTGCAGGTCCAAATGTTCTAGCTCTTCTCAAGGTATTGTTAAGAGGTTAAGAGAAAGAAACAAAACAGATAAAAGGAGTAATTGCCCTCTTTTTCCCCTTAAGTGAGCTTATGGCCCTATGCTTAACACAGGCACCTACATGACTGGAGCTATAGGCCTGAATTCACACATTCACACTCCAAATTTTAATCCAGTTATCCTATCTCCTGGATAAAGTGTTTCAAGTAAGAAGCCTGCAGATAAAAAGAACCCACAGCAACAATCCTTTCAGAACTATGATTTGAAAGCAACAAGAGCATTATTTTTGCGCTACATTCCGATGGCAAGCTTTTAAACACATCAAGGAGTGCTGCCACTCTCTAGTAGTAGAAATGAGCCTGCTTTGACCCCAGCAAGAATGCCAAGCCAAGGGAGAAAACTCAACCTACAGCCTTTGCTTTGCAGCACTTCCCCATTAACCAGCTCCAGAGAGCTGGAGTCAGAGACTTTCCAAGGGAAAGCTGCCCGTGAAAATGCTTCACCCTTCCCCTGAGTTGTAATACACACCCCTGTCTGATTAATACAGCTGTACCAGAAGCTGATGAGCTGCTTCTCCATGAAGACTGCATGGCCTGGTGGGGAGCATCTGCCCTTTAAAGAGCTGAGAAACATTCCGTTAAATGAGTGGAAGAAACTACAGCTGCAGGCAGGGAAGGCTCACGTGGGGATATTACGCGAAGGGAAGACTTGCTAAGTCAGAAAAAAAGTCTTTGTGAAAACTTGATAGGGTCTCCAGGATATGTAGACCTGGCTACTTAATACAATAGTAGGTGTCCAAGAATGGTGGTGTTTGGGTTTTTTTTTGTTAGGTTTGAACTTTCAGAACAAGAAGGGTGGGTTCTGATGAAGCACAGCTGCAGCCAAGAGACTTTGGCATGCAGAAGGTGATCCAAGGGAAAAGGTGTGACTAGGTTTCAGGTTTTGGGGACAGGAGTAGAGGTTAGATAAAATTTAGCAACAGTTAAGGAGCTGAGTTTTTTTTCCATGGGCTCCTAGATGGCTCACTCTTACTAACTGTCACGACAGAAGCTAAATATTCTTAAAATCCTGCTGTTAAGTGCCTAACTCTCTTACGTCCTTTTTTTCTTTCCCTCCTCAGAACAGATCTTCTGACCAAATTGTGATTGGGCCCAGATGCACAATCTGAATTGGAATTACTTTATTATGTATGCTATTCCTCTCATAATGAACCATTACTCATAATTTTATATTCTCATATTCTTATCAATGATCTAGAAAAGAAAGGTTTATCTACATCATGTCCATTTCGCAGAGGATGTCGTTCTCAAGCTTTCATCTGCAGACCACTGGAGGCATAGAGAGCATTTCCTTGTTTTTTTAAGGAAATCACTGGTCTGTATAGAGTTAAGGGGTTTTTTTAGTAGTCATACCTCAGGAATGACTTTTAGAAGTTTTTAGGTGATTTCATGACCAATTAAACTGAAATCCCCATACAGTTTCTCTTTTCCTGGGCTTGGAATATCAGCTCCACATCTGTTGCTGGTAACTTTAGAGTGATTATTCAGCTGTGAATGCAATTTACAGAGAGTAGCGAATAAAATAACATAGGCTAAAGTTAAATGAAAAAGAGAGGTTGGGGCTGTGAGATTTTTAGCCAATGGGGAAGATTGATTACCAGTAAATGCAAAGCCTAGTGGCCAGGAAAATGAAAGCACATACACAGAAAGAGGCAATGAACAAAGCAGCATCCTAATTAATGTAAATTAAAAATTTGCAAGGCAATAGTTCCCTTTTTTCCTTTTGTTTTATGTCAGAAAGGTTTTAAAATCCAATACAATTTTTCAAAAAAAAGTGAAGATTCTTCTGCTTGTTATAAAAACCTACAGGGGGGAAATCTACATAAAGTCTTGATGCCTTCATTATGGCATCTATTCTAAGAGCATTCTCAATTATCGTTATGATCATCAGCAGCATGTTTTATAGCATGTTCATTTGTTTTTCCTATTTCTGGAATGTTAATCAATGATTAAATTTACAGTATATGAACCAAAAACATTTTCTTCTTTTTAAGTTTAATCACACAATGCATGCAGTGTGTAATAAATGAAATATAAAATTACTGAGTCATTGCTGACAGTTACTTCAATAATAATGTGAAAAAACCTTGAAGTTGATAGAACTATTTTTTTAAGCATAACCTACAGTTACTTTTAAAATTTATTAACTAGTGCCTTTTATACAACCTATGATTTCTGTGTCAGTTATTTCTACCTTGCCAACTCAATAATGTTTACAAACATAAGACCTCCTACATTAGAAAATTTGTCCCTGTAACCACACAAATGTACTTAAAGACTACTGAATTAAAACGTGAAAGCTAGGTCTTCAACAGCTCTCCTTAATTAGGGTAAAGGAAAAAAAAAAAAAAATTAAAAATCACCCTATACCAATGTCAAATCAGTTATTCTTCTGCTTGGGTTGTTAGAAATATATGGTAAATGGATCATATTCCTTAATCCATACTCATACACTTCAGAAAAACTTGTACATGAATCAGGCCTAAATTTCCCAATACCCAAATATTGTGAACACTCCTCAAAATCCAGCGGCAATGCTGGGCTCACACGTGTGCAGGTGCTTGGCTAGAGTGGGCACTGAGAAGTACTGCATCCACCTTAAACAATATTGCTGCATTTTAAGAAAGCGGAAGCACACTATATATTAATTTCAAGACAATAATGTTGAGTTTATGGCCTCAGAGGGAGAGGGCAGGCTGTGGGTGGCCTCCGGGGACAGAGGTTCACCTTGCGAGGCTGGCAGATGCCCACCCAGCCACTCCCCAACTCCCACTCCTCGACGGGACAGGAGGAGAAAGGCTCAGGAGTCAAGATGGAAAGATGGCTTACCAGTTATCACCGTGGGAAAGGCAGACTTAATTAGAGGAAAATGAAATTAATTCACTGCTCGTTGAAAATGGAGTAGGATTGTGAGAAACAAATACTTCGACACTGCTGCTCCTTCCTCCTTACGTCCTTCCCATGCTCCAGCGTGGGGTCCCTCCCACAGGGTATATTCCTTCATGAACTGATCCAAGGGGTGTCCTTCCCACAGGCTGCGGTTCAACAGCTGCTCCAGCATGGGTCATCTCCACAGGGTACCGGGAACACACACTTCCAGCGTGGTTCCTCCATGGTCCACAGTTCATGCCAGAAAACCTGCTCCTGTGTGGGGTCTCTCCTGACAGGAGCCTGCTCCTGTGAGGGGTCCTCCAGAGCACATCCACCTGCTCGGGCTCGGGGTCCGCCAAGGCTGGGTGTCTGCATTGCCGGGGTCCGCCCCGGCGGCGGCAGGAACGAGCTGCTCTGGCATGGGATCTTCCCGGGCTGCGGGAGATTCCCTGCTGGGACGCCTGCAGCACCTCCTCCCCGTGTCGGGGCTGGCAGGGGTGTTTCTCACACCTTTCCCCTCGCTGCCGGGCAGGGTTTTGCCCTTCCTCACAGGGGCTTTCCCCGAGGTGCCGCCATCGTGGCTGTGGGGCTCAGCTGTGTCCTGCGGTGGGTCAGTCGGAGTGGAGCCGCCCCCGCGTAGGGTGCGGAAGGGATGTAAACACGGGATTTTAGACAACTTTCCGTCTGCAGTCCTTGCATACACAAAATTCCGAGGTTCACACTTTCAGGCTTTTAATAACATAGTCGAATGTTGTCAAATTGATATTTTTCTGGTAGTATGAAAAATTATAAAATAATTTTGCCACTCTGTTTTTATCACACTGGGTTTTGTCCGGGTTCAGCTCGGTAGAAAAGTACTTCCTTTGTGCTAGTCACACTCCAAATTACAATGTAGCTTCATCTAAGAAACTGGAAATCAATTCCTAAAACATTATATTGATGACAAATAAATCACAGACAAGTCACAACAGAACAACCTGAAAAACTTTCGGACAGAAAATCTACGTAAGTGTTCATGCACATCCCAGTGGGAAGCGAGCTATATTCTAGGCTTCCTGAATCACATGCCAATTCTTATTCTAAATACCAAAATAATTTGTACAGAGAATATTTATGGTAGGCTTAGTATGTGGATCAAATTGTATAAATATGTGTGATAACCCTGAATCAGATACCTAGACCTTTCCTATAGTAAAAACATATCACAAAATGTAGACGTGAGAAAATCATGTGTGAATATTTATCTCCTACAATTTGGATGTGATAAGTTCTTGACAGACAGCCCTACATAGGACTGCGTTGGAAGACAGTAAGCAAACAAAAGAGTTGGTCATTGAACATGCTGATAGTACGATGAACAGCTCAGATATTAATACTAAGAAGCATTATGCATTGGATATGCACATAGTTCCCAAAATGAGGAGGTGGAAGGAAAATAGTTTTCCTGTTGTGTCCACCTTATCATTTTCTATTCTGTCGATATTTTCATTGTTTTTGTAGCATTGGAAAGACGATGGGAAATATTTCCATCACTGATCTGCTGAAAATACCAAAGTAAATGCTACCCCAGGTTTTGCTCATTCCCAGATATCCAAGCTGCAGATGAGAAGTCAATGTACAAAAGAATATAAATGCCTGGACCTTGGGAACTGAGCGCTTTATGTAAAGACAGAACTGTAGCAGTCCTCAAGAGTTCGTATCTGAGGGTCCGAGCATTAAAGGAATTAATGTTTGGTAAATTTAAATCTGAAATGGGAATTATGTACCAAAAAAAGGGGGAAAATGTGATTGCTATAATCTATTTTTCTTACCTTAGAAAAAGGTTTGGAAATAAAAGAATGAGATAAGAGGAAAAGCCAATGTTTCCTTTTATAAAAAGCTAATGGAGACAAAATCGTAGTCATTGTGTATAAATACTGTGTTTGACCAGATCCGTAGAATCTCTTTTGTTTCACAGTAATGGAAGGACACTCAGAAGGAAAGGTTTCTGTAGCCAACTGGCTAATTTGAGTGATCTGAAAACTTCATATAATGCAGTTTGCATTTCTTCATACTTCAGCGTCTTATCATCTGTCAGTGAATACACTGAGAAGAGAGCAGAAGACAGCCAGAGAAGCAGACATGACAACGTGCTCTGGCAAAGGAACGAAGGGGTACAATTAGGTAGGATTCAGAGGCTGTTAGTAGAGGCAGCAAGGCAAATTAGTAGTGTGAAAAGATGATCTATTATTCCTTAGTGAACAGTGCTGCAATTATTTTCTCTCTCTTTATGGCAGGTCTTCCTGCCCCCTTTTTAATTTTGCCATAGTATTAACTGAGTGAAAGCTCCGTCAAGGTTACACGTCATAGGGCTGGTGCACTTCTGCACTTTCACAGGGAGAACATGCTTGCATTCAGGCCGCACTATACGTGTGGTGACTCCGAGATGGCCAGAATTGGCAGGTCTCATTAGCAGAGTAATCATAGGTGCTGCCCCACCTGGACACTGCCCGCAGATTAATTCTCAGTTCACATAAAGACAAGCTGGAAGACAAGAAGCTTGCATGTATTTCTCTGTTCCTATTCAGACAAAACTTGCAGGCAGAAAAATATGAAAAACCTTGTTGTTTCATTAGCCTTACATTTGGAAAATAAGGTGGAAAAGTAAGGAATACACATTGGTAGGTGATCTTTTTTATTGTTCTATAAATTTCAGTATCGTGTGACTTTTCCTTTGACAATGCAAATCACTAGGGAAATGCTCGGTTCTATTGCTAGCTATATGTTTCAATATAAGCAGCAATAAGCATTAGGGTGTAGAGAAGAAAAAAAAAGGTGGGAAGTAAATTTATAACATCTTTGTATGAAAAATGCAAGTCACTGCAAGATGGCAAAACTAACGGTTTCCACTTAACTTGAGATCGCTGGGTGAGCCTGCTGGCCGAGAGCTGTTAGTGAGCCTAGGCTGCTAATCCTTAGTCTAAGAAAACCACCTGGTAAGCAACGCAGAAGCAAAACAGAATGCCTTGAAGCACCTGGAGCATAGAGGCAACAGCAAGTAAGAGGCAAAACTATAGGTTGGGAAATAGCATTTCGAACTAAATGATTTAGACTGAGTGATTCATTTCCATAAATGCTTCAGCCTTGTAGAAACACCAGCACAGCCTTTCCTCAAGAAATTCTGTTTAAAGAAAGAGAAGGCTAGATCCTGTATCCTGTAATCACACTGAGAAATACTATACTCGGTGAGTAACTCATGGAATGAGACACTCAGTGGGAATCAGAACAGCAAACCTGAACTAAAGACAATCTTGAAACTGAATCTCTTGAACCTATCAGAAGGAAAATCAAAGTATCAGAGAAGTTTAACAATAATTTTTAATCAGACAAAGAAATATTTTACTTTGTGAAGAGCCCTATAATCGTCAATGGGTAAGATTACATTGAGTAAGATAATATCAAATGGTTTGTATGAATTATTATTTACTGTTATATTAAAGGGATGGTGCAAGATCCCACTATCAAACTGCACACACTCATTTGTATTATCTATTTTCAGTATCTCTGTATTTCTTAAGAGATTATCACATGTCATACTTCACAGCTCCAAGGATTCAAAAGATAAATCCCCCGTAAATTGAAAAAAAAAAAAAAATTCTTAGCTTGTTTGGGATTTTTGTGATGACAGCTTTCCAAGAAATGGAGGTAATGCTTTCAAAATGATGGTAGTACCTAGGCTAAAGCTGACAAAGAGAAATCTTTCTGAAAGGGATTAAAAATAGAAAAACAAAAAAAAAATCTATTAATATTTTGGGTTTTTTTCAATCTATAAATTTGCCTAACTAATATTCAGTTATAAAATGCTTTAAGCATTTTTTCATCAGTAGTTTCTTCCATCTTTGGTCCACCTGGAGTTGTTCTAAAGTGTTTTCATAGCCCTTCAGTACAAAACTTACCATCTTTTACTACTACCAGCAAAACGGTATTTATTGGGACACCCAGTCACTGTAGTTATGCTATTCCAAAGAAAACGGAATGAATACAAAAAAAAGACAGTTTAACGTAAGTGCCAACTTCAGCAGATGTTGAATTAAACAAATATGCTTTACAGTCCAAGACTTCCCACAGCATCGCCCATTACTTCCCGTGGGGATTAAGTTGTCCCTGGAGTCATCCCATTAGGGTACAGCACATCCTCAACTGTACAGCACAGCAAGCATCTTTGGGTACAGACATTTTCCATCACAGAATCATAGAATCACAGAATGGTTTGGGGTGGAAGGGACCTGAAAGACCACCGAGTTCCACCCCCCTGCCATGGGCAGGGACACCTTCCACTAGACCAGGTTGCTCAAAGCCTCATCCAGCCTGGCCTTGAACACTTCCAGGGATGGGGCATCCACAGCTTCTCTGGGCAACCTGTTCCAGTGCCTCACCACCCTCTCTGGGAAGAACTTCTTCCTGATGTCCAATCTAAATCTCCCCACTTTCAATTTAAACCCGTTACCCCTTGTCCTGTCACTACAGACCCTTGTAAAAAGTCCCCTCCCAGCTTTCCTCATGTTCTGTAAGGCTGCAATGAGGTCTCCCCGGAGACTCCTCTTCTCCAGGCTGAACAAGCCCAACTCTCTCAGCCTGTCCCCATAGCAGAGGGGCTCCAGCCCTCTGAGCATCTTTGTGGCCTCCTCTGGACTCGCTCCAACCAGTCTATATCCTTCTGATGTTGAGGACCCCACAGCTGGATGCAGCACTCCAGGTGGGGTCTCACCAGAGCAGAGTACAGGGGCAGAATCCCCTCCCTCGACCTGCTGGCCACACTTCTCCTGATACCGCCCAGGATATGATCACTGCCACTTTTCAGTTTTGTCTGCTATCAAGAAGAAGAAAGAGATGAAGAAATACAAATACCTCTCTCTCTTTCAACTCTAGAGCTACAACTTCCACATTTCTTACTTAAAATCAGAAAATAGAACCAGAGACCATCTCCGCCCTTAGTAATCAAAACAGGTAAAGCAGATTATATCCTTAAGGAATTCACAGAGTGAAAACTTGCTCTCCTATAAAAGTCATTTTAACTTCCCTATCAAAAGACTCAACACATAGTTGTGTTCCAACCCAGCTCAGACAAAATCTAGAAGTTGCATGCTTTTTTTTGTAAAGCATACAGGGTTACTTCTGTTAATAACTCATTAATGACTCATAAAAAGAGGAAGAAAATACATATTTGAGTTACTTATTTCAATCCAGAAAAAATGGTGACATTTAGGCATTCAATAGAGAATCACTGAAAAAGCAAATTTTCTAATACTTGCTCAGTTTAGTTTCTCTCATTTTGCTTTGGAGACCACAGCTCAGCCACAGTACACTTATTGGATTCTGTTTTGGATATCACAGGAACATGATGACCCATTCATAAAAATGGGGCAAAAGGCAGACTCACCTATTGATCTCACCCATCTTGATTAAAACTTACTTGTCGGCTGACTATGATTTGCAAATTCATCTGTGCTATTTACTCCTTCTTCCAGATCAGGGCAGAATGCATTGAATAAAATGAATTTTAATGCATATATTTTGAGTATCCATCTACACTTCACCCCACATTAAAGTTTACTTTATTCATTGTCTTTCATCTAGTTTTTCCTCCATGTAATAGCAATAATATTCAAGTGTATGTGGATCATTTTTGTACATTTTCAAAGGCATGATCATACTTTAATAAAATGCAAATATATCTACTGCCTATCCTTCATCCACTAATTTTGTAAGTCTATCAAAAAAGCAATCAAATTTGAGTGGCATGACATGGTGTTTTTTTCCTTTTTGTTTATAATCATGCTGATTTTTAAAAATTAATGGTTTTCATTACAGCACTGAGATAATTCAATATGATGAAACAAGTACCGTATAATAATGAAATACAGAATAAATACAAAATGCAAGAATTGGAACTTCATCTAAAAGTTGTGGGTAGCATTCAAATATTTAATTATACTGCATATACATTTTCTTAGGAAAGCAAACTACATAACGCCATGTATAAAGAAATTACCTAATAACAAAAATACTGAGCTGATGGATGCGTTTTATTCTCATCTCTCATTCAGCGCCTGTGAGTTATAACCCTTTTTGAATAGACATTATTCTGACATTGCCATATGACTAATAAAATGATTGTCCAGGCAGAATGACTGTGGCTTTTCTAAAAACTTTTAATATTTATTCTGTTACTTTTAGGTGTTTGGCACCACAAAGATTTTCAAACCAGGAGTGACCGTTCTGTATGAAGCAGGCCACAAAATTTTTCCAACAGTTCCTGGAAAGAAAGAATTGCTCTTCTCTCCATGTAACTTGGAGATACAAAGTTCACTAACTTGCAGGTGAACTAGAATACATCTTTTCAACACATACACAATCTTAATTGTAAAACAACAGATTAATTACTTCCTTGGTAATCTGGTTCAGTAGAATATAACCTTCATTTTGTACACCTGAATATTATGCTAAATTGGACTCGTGTCGACTTCAGTTTTCAGCATAAGACTTGGGTTTTTACTCTGCCTATCAGTTTATTCAGCTTCCAGTGGTCAATATCTTATCCCATGATGGATATTTATAATCCATCATCAACTTTTCTCTTAGTCATCTCTGTACTAAGCAAGGACTACTGAAGTCATTCAGTGTAAGGCAAATTTTCCAAACCTTGCCTAAAGTTCTTTTGAGCATTTTTCTATTACTGACAGTGCTTTTTAACTCAATTATTTCACCATTTGTTGTATGTATTCCTGGCCAGATACAGAAGCCTGGGCTGTTTTTTTCAAACAACTATTGGAATAGCTAATGTTATTACAGGAAACTTTGACTATATCTGAATTGTTTCAGAGGGCTACTACCTATTGTCACATATTCACCATCCCTGAAGGTGTTCAAGGAATGTGTCGATGTGGTGCTTGAGGACATGGCCTAGTGGGCATGGTAGTGTTGCGTTGATGGTTGGACTAGATGATCTTACAGGTCTTTTCCAGCCTTAGTGGTTCTGTGATATGCTGCAGTATCCAAAACATGAATGTGAATGTTTTTGGAGCTTTTCTTCTCCTTGTGAGGTCTCATATGAGACCCTGAGCTGCAAAGAGATCTTAGAGTTTATCTTTTGCTTGACTGAAGAAGAACAGTCTAGTTGGAAGACAGAACTGTGTAGGAGATAAAATGGAAAAAAGTATTAGTAATTTGCGGTTGTCATCCATAGTAACAAGATGAGCTGACAGTGCCAGGGCTGCAACAGATCTCTCCTTTCATTGATGAGGAGTAACTGTGCTGCTTAAATGTCAGGCATAATGATCACTGAACAATGCATTAACAATAAGTTAGTGCCTGCTGCCCTGACCTTGCAGTTTCAGGTAGGCCTCTCTGTATTTGTTGCAGTTCATGACTGTCTGCAGAGAGGGAATAAGTGAAAAAACTTGCATACTAGGAGTTCCTGTAATAATTTATTCTGTGGAAGTTTTATAATGCAGTTTGCGCTTTTCTGCTCTGGATTAAATTTTGGGGTGTGTTCTGGTAATAGTTCTTAGTGGATCAGACTGTGAAGAAAGTGTAGACAGAACCTTTGTTGCTCCCACCTTACAAAGGACAACCTATGAAAGATTAAATACTGCAGTTTAATTATTATTTATTTATTTTCTTTACAAGGAAAGCCACTTATCTGAATTCTTGAATAGTACATGTAATATTTATTGAGTGTACTAGAAAAAGGAAAACAGTCTGGTAAGAACAGAAAAGCTTAGTGGCAAAACGCAGTGTAAGTAGATTAACCACCTCAGCAGTCTCGAGTAAATCCCTTTTATTTGAAAGCATCTAAATGAGGTTTCCACATATACATCTTGGTTTATATATATATATATTTTTTTTTTTTTTTTAAACGGATTGTAGAATAGAACAGGTTTCAAATTGAGACAAAGCACTCCTTTTTTGGATTTTGGGTAGAAAGTCTGTCCCACTACAGACGGAAGACAACTGTTGAATTGCTGCAACTAACAACAATAAACTCAAGCCTTAAAACATGTAGATGGACTCCTGTAATGCAGGGGATTGGACTACATGACCTTGAGATCCTTTCCAACCTAAATTATTGTATGATTCTATAAAAAAAGGCATACTGTAGCATTTAGAACTACCTAGACTAGGCAAGTGTACTCACGGCTGTAGACATTTAATATTTTAGTTAATTGCTTTACATTTTTCAGTACTAACAATTCAAATCACAACAAAGAGTATCATTTTTATTTTAAAATAAATTCTGCATTTAGGACACCATATTTGCATATATAGAAAACTGAATGTATTCAAGTATCATATATAAAGGGTTTGGTTTTTTTTTTCTTTATGAAAATAAACACAGAAAGCTCTGTAAGGTCATATTACACCTCTGTGGGTAAGAAAAATACTTTCAAAGAACCAAGGTTGGTGTCTACATTTACTTAGCCAATACATTCCTTACATGAGATTCAGGGCCTTATTTCTTCCTTTAAGCAGATCAAAGTAGAATGTGAGTGGAAGTCTCAAAATCTCATGGATTTTTAGGACCGTAGTAAAGAAGATGGTAGGGAACCACCTTGTAATTGTTACGAGTCACTTAATCGAACAGTCAAACAATAGTGTTCCCTTGTATGAATGTGTTCATTAGCCAAGTGCCTTGGAGGAGCAAAGCGTATGTGTAACAGCCCTGCTGGAAATGGCAGCCTGGCCTCACTCCATTAGGAAGGATGTCAGTATTTATTTAAAACCATGGGTCCCAAAAAAATAAAACACCCTAAACTTTCCTTAAAAGTTGTATTTTATTAATTAAAGCACTTGACTGCAAAAGTTTGAGCCATCAGATCTTCCTTAAGACAACAAAATATTAATAAATGCAGATCACTAGACAGCAAGGCTGTATCTATGCAGAGAGATAATAATTTCAAATAAATCACTAATGCCAACTGGAGTGCCAGGGAGCAGCTAAGGCCACGTGCGGCTGTGGGCACCTGCAGCACCCACCATGCTTGCTGGGCTGCAAACCCCCAGCTGGCCGCTGTTTCTTCCCAGGCACCCACACCTGCAGGGCCTGGGAGACCAAATGCCAGCAAGGGCTAAAGCTGCTTTTGCAGGTGACTTGGATTGGCTGGTTTGGGACATGTCTCAGGAGATGCTGGGAACCTATCAATCCATGGAGCACTAAAACAAATTGGAATTCAAGCTGTGTGCACACGCCCCTAAGAGCCTGCTGCATGTCACCTCAGAGCTTGGCTGCAAGTCTGCAGGGGACTGCTCACTCGGTTTCGACATTCCTGCACCATCGCAGCAGCAGCTAGGTTGCACAGGGATGACAGCAGGCATGTTTGAGGCAGAATCTATGCTTTGTGTACCAAATATTTTACCTGCTTTGCTGCTAAGCCCATCTACCCTTGCTATCTAACTCCAGGCTTCTGTTCAGTTCAGATGGGAAGAGAGTCTGCTGTCAAAGCCAGTCAGGCTCATAGTACAGACCTATCCATGGGGTTCAGTGTCTGCAGCAAGAAGTGACGTGGAAGAAAGTGACTTTCTTCCAAAAGCATTATGAAATCCCTGCTCTTCAGAACAAAGAGAGAGGGAAAAAAAAGCCAAAAGAAAACAGATGCACACAATTTTTCACAAGCCTGTCCCTCTAGGATTTTTCTTTGCAGTAAGGTAGCTTATTTCCCATACAACATCTTTGTGTCTAAACTGGAGAGACATGGATTTGACAGATGGATCACTCAATGGATAAGGCTGGATGGTCACACTCAGAGAGTGGTGGTGAAAGGCTCAATGTCTCGGTGGAGACCAGTAACGAGCGACAGTCCTCAGGGGTCGGTGCTGGGACCTGTGCTGTTTAACATCTTTGTCGGTGACATGGATGACGGCATTGAGTGCACCCTCAGCAAGTTTGCTGACGACACCAAGCTGTGTGGTGCGGTTGACACGCTGGAGGGAAGGGATGCCATCCAGAGGGACCTGGACAGGCTGGAGAGGTGGGCCACTGCCAACCTCATGGAGTTCAACGAGGCCAAGTGCAAGGTCCTGCACCTGGGTTGGGGCAATCCCAAGCACAAGTACAGGCTCGGTGGAGAGTGGATAGAGAGCAGCCCTGAGGAGAAGGACCTGGGGGTACTGGTGGATGAAAAGCTGAACATGAGCCGGCAGTGTGCGCTGGCAGCCCAGAAAGCCAACCGTATCCTGGGCTGAATCAGAAGTGTGGCCAGCAGGCCGAGGGAGGGGATTCTCTCCCTCTGTTCTGCTATCGTGAGACCCCACCTGGAGTTCTGTGTCCAGCTGTAGAACCCTCAACATCAGAAGGATACAGACGAGTTGGAGTGAATCCA